>NC_142145.1:32844696-32996212 GCF_024610735.1 Ursus americanus
CCAAATGTGCCAACTAAAAGCCTACCATCTACTATATGAGCTTTGCCTGATTGCCAAACTAATTAGAAGAACTCAGTCTGACTAGATGTGATAAACTTTTCTTCCCCATTAGTGAAAATGGGGATGGTAGTCTGCAATTTCTACTCCTGGGTTCTAGAAAGTCTCAGTTGGACTCCCTCCCATGGATGCCCAAATGACCATCTGGCTAAATATTGTACCTTCTCAGGAGCTTCTACCTGTAACCCAGTACCTGTACTAGCAACTTCGTACAGTCAAAGCCTGTCCCTGAAGCTAACACATCCTGACCTTCAAATAACCTGTGTTATTTTTCTTAATTTCTTCTCTTTGTTGATGGACCTTGATTTTGGTGTACTTCCCTGCACAGGGCTAAGAAATCTTTCTGATAATGAGAACTACCCAGATCTTCTGGGTATGTACTTTCCACAACTGCCAAATAATTGTGCCCTTGGCTTTTGACACTGGACGAGAATGATTACTATTTCCACCTTCGCACATCAAAACCTGAGTCCCACTTGATTATTCAGATTGGATGAGGCTTCTGTCCAAATCAGTTCTCTTCTTCCTTTCCCCATAATACCCAGTGACCTGCATTACTCTTTCTTTAAAACCAGAGCTCCAAGAATGTCTCATTCTAGGACTGTGCCGGCACTGACACTGTACTTTTCACATAATTCCTGAAAGGAAGGCATCAGAAAATCTAACTTTTCCTTGAACTATACCTAGAAGTATATCCAGAAATGGGTAAGGATACCTAAAAGTACAAATATATAAAAATGAAATATACCTAGAAACGGGACTCCTAGAAATGGGATAAAAGGAGGCATGTATTTAGCTTTGGTAGATATTACCAATCTTCCAAAGTGTTTGTTCAATTGATACACTAGCATTGTCAACAGTTTCCATTTACTCCACATCCTTGTCAACCCTTGATGTGGTCAGTCTTTAATCTTAGTCCTTTCATAAATATAGTTTTAAAATGGATTTCCCTAGTGACTTCTTCCACATACTTATCGGATTTTTGAGTACTGTTATTATTATTATTTATTTATTTATTTTTTGTCAAATGCCTCCTCATGTCTTTTGCATACTTTTGACTGGATTGTCATTTCCTTGCTAATTTGAAGATCTTGATCCCTCTCTTTCTCTCTCTCACACATACATATAATGTATAATATTATGATATAATAATATAAATTATACCTATATATCTGAATAGGGGTCTTTTTATGGATATATGTATTACGAAGATCTCCACCCAGTCTGTTGTTTGCAGAATTTACTCCTCTGCAATGTGACTAAAGCTAAAATAAAAGAAGAAGATGGCAACAACAACCGCACAGCCTTTGAGTAATACAACAGAAACATTATACTAAGATTAACTCTGGCAATGCAAAATAAGTTATTTCATATTTGCTATGATCATGAGGCTAGATAGAAACAGTTTCAGATTTCATTTTTCTTCTGCCTCATGTACCTTCATGGCTTTATAGAAAGAAAAACTTTCTGTAAATAAGTGCTTGACAATTAGGGCTAAAGTCCATGAAAGAAAAGAGAGATGCCAACACAGGAGTTTGAAAAATCCATGTCCTCTGCATCAGTAATGAATTGAGAAAGACTCCATAATGAAAACAGATATCATAAGGGGCTCTGGGTGCATGACCAGTGAGCAACTGGAAGATTTATAAAGGGGATCAGATCACCTTTCTCAAGCTAAAGAGAGTAAGAGGTGAGCTCATCTAAATAAAGCGAGACATTCCTCTGCTGAGTTCTCCCCTATGGTTGTTGTGGAAAGTCTGATGAAAAATTGTTCTTCATGGTCTTCTGGACTTTTGTGTGATGATTAGTTAATAATAAGTTACATTTTTAAAAATAAACTGTACTGTTTCTGCAACCTACCTCCACTCATTTGGAGGTTAAGGATACAGTAATGGATTACACATAAAATAACATTGAAACTATTTATCTACATGCTTTGAAGGGTATTTCCCTGGCAAAGTATTAAATATATACCCACTACAGACAGTGGAGAAAAATCTAAAGCTTGATTATCTGCTTCTCAGGAGCTACAACTGGGGGAGCACATGCACATGCTTATTATGCCTATGAAGCTTTCTGATAGAGACACCCAGTGCTCATTATATTCTCTGGTGTGGTGTTTTTCATATCCTATCCTCTAGTTCTTTAAAACAGAACACAAAGAAGAGGAGGATTTAAGGCAGGCATAACAAATACCCTTTGGGTTTGTGATTTTAGGAAGGCAAGTGCCCTGGCTGAAGACCAGACAAAGAACAGCAATATGACCAGATGAAAAGGCTTTGTTGGAGCACATTAAATGACACTATAGTCGCTAAATTCTCACAAAGAAAACAAATAGGGCAGTCATGCTACAGACTCGGACATGCTTTCAACATCAGACTATCAAGTGTGTTTCAAGTTGAAAAGATTCCAACTTGGCCATAAAAGCTTTCTTTCCATCAGGTGAGCCATCCATGCTGCTGACTTAGGGACCAGCACTTTTACATGCAAGCACGCTCGCACTAAGTTCAAGTGCATGAGGAGGGAAACGAAAGCAAACAACAAAACTTGTTTATCGGATTCAAGTTGAACCATCTGTTGTTAATGATTAGATCTTCAGCTTCCAATTTTCGTTTGAATGTTATTGCTCATTTCTAGCGGGGCACTGAGCCGCTGCTTTCCCCTGTGTGTGGATTCTAAGTAAAATACAGCTTAGATCGAAAGACTGTTAGAAGAAGAAATCATGCTTAATGATGTCTGGCAGACTCTCCATTTGCCCTAGAGGAAAAGTCAAGGGCCCAGGTCAAGAAGGAGGTCAATTCTTGGCTCAACATGGCATTAGGGTAATGGCTGTACTCTGTGGGGCTCAGTTTGCCCAGCTGAAAACCGCCATTGTAATTTTGACTTCCCAGGAGCTGAGGCTAAATAAGGATTAACTACTGTTTTCCTTTCACTTTAGATAAGAGACTCAATTTTGATGCAAAGTTTATGAAACTCAATTCAGGTTTCCTCTGTGGTAATAAACAGGTTGTTGGGATAAATGTTTCTTTCCTGGAGGGTTTTATGTCTCTGTAATTGTGGTTTGTGGGAGTATCCTAAATCACCATTTTTCATAGATCGTATTCACCATTTGGAATTGCTTGTATTGATTGCAGGTAATTATAATTGTATTTGCTGTGCTGCATCATCTATATATGGGGGACATGTGAAATTACGTGATCCAAGAATTTCAACATAGTGAGAGAATGTGTGCATATCTGACTTAAACTCCCCTAAGTAATGCATCTCTCTCTACATATGTGTATGTGTATATATACATGTATATACACATACCTATATATACACATACCTATATATATTTAATATGAAAATAATGCTTTAAATTTACCCCATCCTTGTGTGTGTGTGTGTGTGTGTGTGCATGCGCGCGCATGTGTATGTGTTTATTAGGACTCTGTCCTAATAATTTATATTACATCATTGTAATTCTTCCATAATTCAAGTATTTGTACTTCTGTGTTGGGGGTATCTGTGAAGTTTGCAATGATAGTAGTAAAATACTGAGACATTGACTTTTAAGTATTTGCTGACTCATTGAACAGACAATTAACAATTGACTCTAAAACAAAACACCAAATGCCAGGAGAAAACAATAATGGAAATGTTATGAGATGGCTAGGATTCCCAGCCTGATGGCAGAAATGCGCAGGAATGACTGCAGATATTTGAGATTATAATTAGACTGAACTGGGAAAATTAGGGAATATTTCTTGGAGAAAGTAAGAAGGAAGCTAGGTCTTGAAGATCAAATGGAATGGGCCAGGGCAGAAGACATGTCTCTTAGTTATGAAAACCCACTCCAGTGCAATTTTGAGAGATGGACTATGTCACCTACCCATCATTGGGTTGCAGACTCAGGCTGGTATCCATATACCTCTCTACTCCCACTTACCTCAAATGCCATTGATAACTTCTTCAAGTCTTGCAACCTTTAATCATCTTTCTCCTGTTCTTACTCTAAATGAATTACTGTCTCCAATCCTTTCATGTTTTTTTTATTCCTGTAGTTCAATTCAGACTTTATGTCAAAATACTCTTTCTTAGAGTGAAATGTGAGGAATAAGACATTTTTGTTTATTTGGACATACTCCATGTAATCTACTATTATGCAGTAAAAATTCCGACAATGGAATCATGAGAAAGTCCTAAGAAATTCTGAAGAAAATTCATGAAGATCACAGAGTTCTCCTATCACAAAATAACCAATTAAAAAAAAAAAAAAAGATTGACAGATATTTTTCCACAGGTTTCCAAACATCAGAATTAATTCTTGTATATTCTAATTTATGAGTTAAGGATGTCCTGGGATGATGTATTATTTAGTATGTTCATTGAAAAAGAACCAAAATAAGGTTGATTAAGCACTATAAATGCACAGAAGGCACCATGGGACACAAGGGTAGGCACAGAGTTGGGTCCCAGGAATGCACCAGGCCCAGGGTCTGAGATTTTATTACTACTCTCTGGCCCCCTCTCACATCTGCTCTGCTGTCATTTGCCTTTCTCACCTTTCTTGCCCTAGACTGTCTGGTTTGTATCCCAGTCTACCTATAGAAAAAGGCTGGTAATAGCTCTATGGTTTGATCTTCTCTATTCAAAATAAAGCCACATGGATAAAGGAGTCTCGTAGGCCAATTTCAGATCCTCTCAGAAGAGAAAGATTATTCAGCTCTAGTTTTAACCATGTTCACTCCTGGACCGATCCAGTATGTCCATGGGAATGATGTCCTTTGTTACAAAAAGAGCCACCAGGAGTCATCCTGCTGTAACCTTGTGGGTTAGGTTTGATGGAAGAAGTCCTAGGGGGAAGAAGCCTAGGAAAACAATCTTTTGTGAACTTAACTTACAAAAGGTTAACAAAACATAGACCCTACCCCTCTACTTTAGCTGTTTGCCTACTCCAACCCTGCTATGCCCTAGCAAAATGGGTCAATGACTGGGAACATCACCAAACCAGAGTGTGAAGAGTAAATTAAAATATCCATCCAGACTCTGCCTAGCAATGAGGCACAGGCATAACCCTAATGTCTGCCTATAACTGGAAGCTGCAGCTAGTTGTGTTATAGAACAGTGATTCTCAACAGGAGTCTGGGGACAGACAGGATCAGCATCTCTTTCATCATCTGAAATGCAAATTCTCAGACCCTAACCTCAAGTTACAGAATGAGAATCTCTGGGGCTGGGCCCAGCAACCTGTGCTTTATTTATTTAATAAGTCTTCTAGGAGATGATGATGAATGCCACCTCTGATCACCACTTTTCTAGACTCTAGAATCTAGAGTATTGTTTGTTTTTTTGCTATTTCAACTTGGTAATGCAAGTTAACTAAAGAAATTTGAATAGTACCAAGAAAAGAACAAGACTTAAATGGATATCCTGAACTTGCTGCAAGAGGGCAACTTTTGTCACAGGGCATTTGCCAATATATGTACTCTTTACTGATTTAAGGGAATTCCTTAAACAGTTCTGAACTTTGTAATTTCTCTCAGCAGACATTTGTCTCTACTACATACCAGGAATTCAGAGAGACTGGAGCTAGACAGATAAAATATTGGAGCCCTAGCCTCAAAGAACTCCTGAGTTTGGTTTTGTAGAACAAATGATAAAGACAGGGGACAAGAGACTTAGACAATAACAAATTACAGCATAATTCTGGTAATATTAGAAATGCCTATAACAAAGGAGCAGCACTTCAGAGAGGCTTCCTTACAAGAGTTTACAGAGCAGTGAGGGAGGGGGAGGTCAAACTGATGTCAGGGGGAGAGTTGCATGTTAGAAAACAGGAACAGAGTGAACAGAGGAATATAATTTTAAAAATGGCATTTGAGAGCTAGAGCAAATAATGTTTCTGGAGAGGAAGCTGCTGACATTCTTGGGCTCAAGTGACAAAGGCCTTGCCCATCACCCTTAGATGATTATGCTAAGCATGCTTTTTGCTTTTCTCTTGGACAGGATGCCCTGCATTGCCATACTGGGTCATACTTCCTAAAGTATTTACTCACACCATTCTTATCTGAGATTAGTAGTGCGACTGCAGGTGAAGGGGCTGTTCTTAGCCCTGAGGATATTTAGAACTCAATGGAACAATGAGTAAATGAGCGCTTCCACTTAGCATAAACTCAGTATTCCGATCCCTTGTGTGAATCATGATTTACGAGAGAGGAGGCAAGTACTGAACTCTTGTATTTCTGAAAGCTTTCTGCAGGCATCCCCTATTGGCAGAATTGAGGATGAAGTCTGGATGAGGTGGACTCAGGCAGCCTTACCCCATCTTTATAGAGAGAAATGGGTGAAGAACAAATCGGTGCAGAGGTGACTATCTGGACCAGCACCATGGGTTAACAGAACACCTGGGGTCTTTTTCATGTAGTTAGGTTTCAAATTTTATCTTTGGCATGATATGAAATCACAATCTTGAGAAAAGGTAATATATTTTACAAATAAGATTCCCTCGAAGCGGACAAGGAAGAAATGGCATGTAAAAGACACAATGTATCAATAAGGATTTATGGAAAAATAAATGAAGGAAGAAAAGAATACTATTATCTTTCACACACACACACACAGACACACACACACGCACGCCCTAATACATACTTGAAAAAATGTAGTTGAAAATAAATGCAAGTTAACCTAGAGAGAAGAATGAACTCGCTACATAAAAATTAATTGGCTTGACTCATATTTCTCTATTAAAATATTCATTAATGGCAATTGCAATCAATTGATTTATTGCTTTGTATACAGAATCATCTGATCACCCACATAAATTAATTTTAACTGTGAATTTCACAATCCTCCCCCCCCCTTATTAAGATACTATGGACACCCTTGGTATCAGTGTATATATATTCGTAGTGCATTTCTCCACTCATTTCTACTTCCAAGCTACAGACTGGGAGAAAGATGGGGGGACTGAGATCTGTAAGAGGACTTAGAAGAGTAGAAACCATCCTGCCCTTTTCCTGACCTTGGTGAGAAAATCGACTTTCAGCAAACCTAGGGGTATATCTCCCTCCCTCCTAGTGCCTCCACATCCACCCCAGAAGGGCAATTCAGTTTACTTATTTTCTGAGATTTAACATCAGGCTGGTGAGATTCAAAATGTTTATGCTCCAAGCAAGAGAACCTTTTTCATTGTTTGCCAATCTGTGTCAGATTTAATCTAGATCTGTAAACACCAGTACATTTTCGATTCTGATATAATTTCCTTAAATTTACCCTACAGAGGAGGCTTTTTTGTTGTTGTTTCCTTCTCTCCTTTCTTTCCTTTCTTTTTATTTTTCTTTTTGGTAATCTAAGAGTAAAAAAATCCCTGAACCAATTGGTCAATCGATTAACAAATTAACTGCTAAATAATGGATTGGGCCCTGTCGACATGGTGACAGGGTGCCCAGAATAAAATATGTCTCTACAATACTCCTTTGAACACATGCCTAACAAAGCAACACTTGCTTTTCCTAACTAGTTTACACAAATGCCTAGAAACCAAATAGAAAAACATGGGCTGATAATATTTTATCATTCATACAAGCTGAACAGAAATGGGCATTACATTGAGAAATGAACAAAACTCGTTTTCTTTCGAATTAAATTTTAATGTAGCAGAACTTTACATGATCCTTTGAACATAAATAAATGCAGGAAGACAACAAAATATTTTCCACTGCTAATTATACCATTTATACTGAACATGGTGTAAAAGTACACAAGAAATAATGTTACTAAGTAGACAAAAAAATGAGAGTAAAAGGGATTGGAGGAAGGAGGGGAGGATGACAGAACCATATAATGAAGTTTGTGTTATGTAAGAATGATCCTCTACAATGTTTCAAGTCTTGGTTATTTACTTAAAGGCTTTTAGTCTGGAATAATGATGATATGAATAATCATCAAAAGCCAAAGCTGTAGCTTAGAAACCTAGTCAGAAAGGACATAATATGGGGGGGGGGAGGAGCTGTATATTAAAAGGAGGACTTTTAAGACTGCTCCTTACGCATAATATTCACACAACTTACACAAAGAACATCACAGAGGAGAATGTGGCTCTCTCCCCAACCCCCATTCTCCATTCACTTGGGGTTGTTCAGACTGATGGTTTTGGGGGATGCTTGTGGATTTAGGATAGAAGCAATTTTCAAATGTCCAGTGTGGAGGATTTCCTCAGACTCTGGATTTTCAAGCAGTGTTCACACAATACAAAAATCAGTTGACTATTGGAGACCCACGTTGTGAAACAGTTGAATGGCTTGCATGACTAGAAAAAAATGGTAAAAATATTTCCTCCTTTATTAAGTTTGATCCATTTTTATTCAGTAAGGGTTACTGACTACTGTATGTACAGCTCTGCATCTGTGTCTGTGGGGTAGGGCTCAGTGGTTTGGGAGCGGTCCTACCAAAGAAGACTTACACCACCCACAGAATCACAAGAATACATTGGGAGATAAAGTAATAACAAAAATAATAACATAATAAGGTAAACATTGATTTGATCTTGGCATTGGTTGAGTGTGTAGGGTAAAGGACAGAAAGTGAACAAGTTTTGGAATACACAGATTTAGAATTAAACATTAGCTCTCAATAATTGTGATTCCCATGAGAATAACTAGATTACTTCAACTGTGTGTGTGTGTGTGTGTGTGTCTGTGTGTGTCTGTGTGTGTCAAAGTGGTGGGATGTGAATAAGAAACTGCAGAATTACCAGATAGAATAAAGGGGAGTGCTGATTCTGGCATTTAGAGCCCTTCCATTAAGGCATTTTCCAGTCCTGGGAGGAATGACTAAAAGGTTTGAGAAGTAAAGCTAAACTTTTGGGATAGTAAAAGGCAAGACTCTGTGTGTGTGTGTGTGTGTGTGTGTGTGTGTGTGTGTGTGTGTAAAGGACAAAACTAACCTAAATATATCTTGAGAATCTGATCAAGGAAAAAAAGAGGGAAAGAATCAATAATCAATGTCAGAAATAACAGAGAACACCAATATAGATTCCAAAAATAGTAAAATGATCTTATGTGAAAATATTACATTTGTGCCAATATATTTTAAAATTTAGATGAAATAGAAAAAAAAATCACAGAAAAATACAACTCACCCAAATGGACACAAGAAATACTTTAAGAAAACTCAAAATTCAGACGGCTTCATAATTTAATTCTACCAAACACTTAATAAAGAAATAATGTCTGACTTCTTAACAGGATTCAAAAGCTCTACCCTAAAGGAAAATATTGATAAACTTGATTAAAAGGCATTATTAAAAGATTAAAAGGCAAGCAGCTGCATGGAAGATGATAACTGAAGATCTTGATTTTATAATATATTAAAAAATCCAAAATATATCCTAAAAATCAATAAGAACAATACTAACAATCTAAAAGAAAGGCTGCTAGGGATTTAAATTGGTATTTGAGAAAAGAGAATACAGAAATTAAAAAAAAAAGTGTTGAACCTCATTAATGTCGGGAAAATGAGAGTTAAAATCAAAATGAGATACTACCGTGTTCTTACATAATATCTAAAATGAAAAACAGATCTGGTGCATATAGAATTCTCCTATAGTGCTAGTGGGAGAGTGTAAATTAGTACAAATCCATTGTCAAACTTTCTGGCATCATTTAGTAAAACTGGAAATGCACATTCCCTGCAACTTGACAATTCCACTATTAGGTTTAAGCCCAGCAGAAATTAGTGCATGCTTGCAACAAAATACATATACATGTCTGGAGCAGCATTTTCACAATAGTTGAAAATGGGAAAAGCCCAACCATCCTTTAATGGTTAATGGACAAATATCTAATAGGCAGCACAGAAAATAAATGGACCATAGCTACATCCAACAACATGGGTGAACCTTACAAATATAATGCTGCAGCAGAGACACCAAACACAAAAGAGTTCATGTTGTAAGATATGACCCATGGAAATATTAAAACATAAACGTACAGAACTTTAGTGCTTACTGGTCTGAGCTTGTGTGATTAAAATGATAAAGTAACTATGTGATATCAGGCTAATGGTAATCTCAGAAGAGGAAAGGCACAGTGACTGGGAGGGATATGGGGGCTCTATGCTGCGGGTACTGTTCTTTCTCTTGACTTGATCTGTGTGGCAGTCCCATGGACAATTACGTTGTGATAAATCTATCATATTATGATAAAACTATTCATGTTTTTGAATGACTTTCTGTGTATCTATTATAACTCACACATACACAAAATTTAAAGAAAAAATTAAAAGCTCTATATGGTGGAAGGCTCTGTGAACCGTGAATTTCTCCTATATAATATGGGGGCAATAAGGACTACTTCCTAAGGTTTTTAGGAGATGTGAATGAGATAAATTACCTGACATATGGCAAATACTCAATGCTACTAAAATAATTCTTCACATAGGTGAAAAATTCTTCATAATTGTGAAAATAAAAGGGAAAAAGAGGTGAGTTAAGGTACAGGCTAAAAGATGGGTAAAATCTAGACTCCATTTAAACCTGGTTATCGCAGTCAAGGACATACTTAAATGAACATCTATCAGGAGTGTGTGAATGAGGATTCCTGTGTTGGGTAGAAATGTATTAAAAAAATCATCAAGATACTTCACAAGGAAAATAATGCTCAAATAGAACATGAAAAGTTTACCCATATGCCAATTCTAATACAACAGCCTAAGAGGAGAAAGGAAAAAGAAAGGCAAAAATTTGGGAGTTATCTAATTACCTTGTCTTCTCTTTTTATCTCATATCTCACATCCAATCTAATAGCAAATCCTTTGGCATTACTCTTAAAATATATCCAAAACCCATCCATGCTCCCTATCTCCACGCTTCCCCAATTTTTATTTTAATGCTTTCTCTAATTGCTCTGTGTATGTCTTTCCTTTGACCTCCAGAGCTGTTCTTCACACAACAGAAAAGTGGCCCTCCAAAAACAAAACTCAGAATTTGTCCATTCTCCTCTCAAAACTGCCTAAAGGAACAATGCCAAAGTCCTTACAGTAGTCTACCAGGGCCTAGGAGAGTCCCTTCCACATCGTTTCACACACCCACCCTCAACACACACACACACACACACACACACACACACACACACACACACACTTTTCTCTACCTAGGCTGGGCCTTCTTGCTCTTCCTCAAGAAAAGCCTAACACACTCTCCCTCCTGGGCTACTCCCATACTGCTTTTTCTCCTGGAATGTTCTTCCCCAGGTAACTGCATCACTCATTCCCTCTCTTTCTTAGGTCTCTCTCAGATTTCCCCTATCAGCTATGCCACCCTGACTACCCTATCTAAAGTACCCAAGTCACCTCTGTCTTACTCTGCCCCTCTTTACCCAACACACCCTCATGCCCAGGCACTCTATGCATTTACTGTCTCACCTGTTTATCGTCTGTCTCTAAGACAACAGAGATTGTTTTCTTTTGTTCTCTGCATTATTGTACCAGTGCCTAAAATAGTCCTGGAATGTGGTGTGTGTTGCCCAAAATGTGTTGAACCGAGTGAATGTGGAGTAGATTTTAAGCTCTATACAAGAATGCCCTTAACAATTCAAATGAAAACCTGCCTTACCCTCAATTCAAACTTTCCTACATTCTTACATAAGCTAATTCCAAATTTATTTATTTCAGCTCAAGTCACCCCATTTTTACTCTACACACACACACACACACACACACAACCTGTCTTTAGCTAACCATGATGCAGATTTCTATTCAAGAGCAATAAATACCTAGGTAAGGTCTCAAAATGTTAATAGCTGTTCAAGCAGATATTGCTGTCTCAAGAAGTGACCACTTAATGAATCACCACTACCAAAGGGGTCAATGAGGCCAGTCCCAGATGTGTCATGTTATTTCAACTCACCCACAAATGAGCACATTAATATTAACTGGCAGATTGCATATCTTTATGTAAAATTGATTTGGGGAAACTACACAAGTGAGAGGTGTTAGAAAAGTTTCCACAGCCTGTCATCTTGCAAATCAAGCTGTTTTGCACTCATTACTTACATAATAGTAGGAAATCTGATTTTTGACTTTTCTCTCCCCCAGATAAATTTTTTTTAATGAATAAAGCAATACTGATGTGGTGAACCACAAAATTTAGTTGATAAGCAGCTCCCAGGCTTAATTCATAATCATTTCAGTAAATGAAAGATACATTTCTAGGAGACAACTGTTCCAGGCATACCAACCTATGTGTTTCTTAAACTTTGCCTTATCTGAAATTAAAATATATTGTAATTCTTGATTGGAATGGTTACTCTGGACAAATCTGAGCATGCCTGTTCAATAAACATTATGAAAAACTGTGTTGAAAATTTTATAACTTAGAACATGAAGCATCCTCTGACCCCATATTCTGTGGTTCTCATCCGTGAAGTTCCCTTCCTTTTTGCCAAAAATGACTTGCTCCTCTCCTTCCAAACAGATGTGTTTCCAAATTCACTGGAACACCAGGCTCTGAGGAGTTTCTCTTCAAATGAGTCTGCCTATCTATTTCTTCTTGCTTCCTGCTTTCCCATCGTCCTTCTCCTTCTCCTTTTTGAATACATCTTTCACTTCCCTCATTGCCCTTATGCCTTTTCTTCTTCCTTATCTCCCCCATGTTTGCCACTAAGGCAACGAAGAAATACATAGTAAAATGTATATTTGAAATAATAACACCCTAGTAACAAATCAGCCTCAAGAAAAGGTGAAAGACAAAATATGAACCCAAACTTTTCCATATTGTTGCCATGACTGAGGTCAAATTTGACTTTGAGATATCCTGAAACTAAGGTAAATATGAAAAAAAAATGAAATTACTTATAATCTTAACACCAATGAAACACAGTTTTAAAATACTGGTGTATGTTTTTTAACCTTATAATGTTTATGCAAAATAGATAGGGTATTAGCTAAAGTTATACCGAATGCTTTATAACCTGGTCTTGAATTTTAAAAGAATTTTCACTGTGCCTTTACGGAGCAAAGTGATGGATAATGTCAATGATGACAAATTTTTGGAGAACTGGATCACATTAATCCTCTTTTCCTTTAGGTTTTGACTCCCATCTGAAGAGCACGTAAGAATTGGATGGAGCTCTGTGTAGCTCAGTTGGTTAAGTATCCAACTCTTGATCTCAGCTCAGGTCTTGATCTCAGGGTCCTGAGTTCAAGTCCTTCATGGAGCCCATACTTAAAAAAATAAAATAAAAAGAGAAGAATTGCATGGGGAGATCTTTGTAAATTCAGTGCTCTAGTCTAGACCCTACTGAATCACAACCTTCAGTAAGGGTCATGCTTCAGCAACTTCAAATATCTTTCCAGGTATTTCTGAAGACCCACTTTCCAATCAGGTATTTATAAAAGGATATATTTCTCTCCAGGTGCCATTGAGTTGGAACATATAAACTTTACATTTGTGTTAAGGTAGGGTAATGTTCTATTTGCTTAATAAAGACCTTGGTTTCCAACTTTTTTTTTTTTTTTTGTAAGACAACCTGGCACGCATGACCACATTTTATGTATGTTAAAGCCTCAGTGGCAACTGTGGTATACATCAAGAGTAAGGCACACATAATCCTTGACCCAGTGTCTGTCATGAACCAGGCTTGCTGAGAGACATCCTATCCTCACCCAAATCCCTCATTTCACAACTGAAAAAACCTGAGTCCTACTAAATATGCCATGACATATCCAAAAGTCAAAAGAGTTGATGATAATCGGGCCAGGACAAAACCCCGGGAGATCAGATTCTCAGCACATTGTTCTTGTCACTGCTCCACACAGTCCCCATGAGCACCTGAGCACCCTTCCTATGCCTGCTCCTTTCTCTTATGTTTCAACAGGAGCCCTGCTGTCTCTGGAGGTGCTGTATTAGCTGCCTTCTATGACCATCTCCCTTTGTTTCTTTTATTCTCCTTGCTCTTTGAACACACCGAGAGAAAATATGTATTTGTTCTCCTCATTTTGCATTTGTTTCTCTACTTCCTTCAACTCTACCACTGTGATTCCTGCTGCTATCTGTGAGGGGCTTTCTTCTTCCCAACATTTAAAATATCTTTGTATAACTCAGACAGCCATGCAAAATTCCTCGATTGAAATTCAAAACCCAACCAGGCTGACCTCATTTCAAAATAAGACCAAATCTCAAGCCATCTAGTTTTTATTCAAACCATTCTTCTACATATTTTTATTTATTATATGAAAATATTTTTTTCCTGTGGATATTTTGTAGCTGCATGAGGGATTTTAGAGTGTTAATGAGAAAGGGGCATGATAATGCCCTGTATTTGCATACTACTTCACAGCTTCAAAATCCTTCTACAAGATTCATTTCTCCTAATAAGAGTCCAGTGAGGGTACTGGGTGAATCCTGTGACCTTTCCCTCCCCCTTTGGCCAGAGAGTCTTTCAAGAGGGATAAAGTGAACTTCCCAAGGTCTCTAGGTTGTTAAATAAGCACATGTACTTATGCATACACAAATTCACACACACTCCCAATGAGTACTATTTACTATGAATCAGTTATTAATCTATTTATTATGGATCATTATCTAAATGATTATGAAGCTTGGGCTATGTCTTATTGGGCCAGCTTTCCATGGCTCTCAGTTCACCTGAGGAATTCAGTAAGTAGTATTTTGGTGTTAAGTCTTAGGAAGAGAAAAGTTAATAGTAGAATAACATGGTTAAAATGTACTAGATTTACTTTAACCCATGTATTCTAACAGAATCCCACTGCTGTTTACATCCACCCCTTCCCAAAATGACAAGGGTAATGGAACCTCTCTATCAGCCCAAGAACATACACTGAGTTGGTATTTGGCCTCTTAACTGATATTTTCATATCAGTGGCCAGGTTAAATATGTTCTTCTGACCCACTTCTGGTCAATGACACGTGAAAGAAAATCCAATGACACCTGAGAGAAAATTGGCAAAGCTGTCCTTGCTTCTAAAAAAGAGTTATATAAAAAAACATGATCTCTCTCCTTGTTGGTTCTAGCTTGAAAGACTGGAATAGATGAAGCCATTTTGCTGTGTGCCTAAGGGCATAGCTAATTTTCCACTGGTCTTTCTGTTACTTGCAGTCCAAGCACCCTAGCTGACTCGTGTTAATTCTCCCATCCTTTTCTGGGAGAATTCCTGCTCAGAGCTCTCCGGCCATCATCAGTGGTCAGTAAATATATGTATATCTATAGCACCATCCTTGGGGCCTATGAACAGAATAAGGAAAAAAAAAAGTGTTCTTCCAATCAAATTCCCCTGGCAGGAATTTAGAATTGGGAAAATCAGGATGCTCAGCTATAAGGTCAGCTGAAATGTCATGTAAATTTGGGGCTAAGAGAGCTAAAATGGTTTACCTTCATTCACACTGGAGTTACATGAGATTATAGGCTGTGAAAAATCAATGGTGGCTAGCCAAAAGAGGGAGAGAGTAAAGGCAGAGGGAACATACTGAGAGAGAAACATATGACATAGTGAAAGTGCCTGGCACACAGTAGGTACTCAATAAATGTGTTGATTTTTAACACTGAATGTCAGTTGTTTATACCTTTTTCACAGTCTATTATATGTATATTGTAAAAGTGAATTCTAGGATCTTAAGACAGCTATTTCAACAATTTGATTCCTACTTTGCCTTATCAAGTATTTCTAAAGGTAGTCCCCAGATTAGCAGTATTCTTCTTGATCTCGCTCAGGTAATCATGGCCAGTTCAAGCCGAATGTAGGAGCTACAGGGCTGTATCTCTGTCCACTCAGGCTCCACTTCAAGGATACAAGCAATCCTTGAAGAACAGTCACTAGAATTGTTTTTGAAAGTGTCCTGTAATAATATGGTAAAAAATTTTAATCTCACAATACCAAAAAAATAGATAACAATCAAAGATAAAGTGTACAGACAATGGGTATCAAATACAACCATACGACGACTAAAAATAGATTACAAAGTAGCACCAAATGTAGACACAAATGGGGTGTTTTGTGATAAGATCAGACTTATTACCACACTCATTATAAAATGGGTTAAAACACTGAAATTTAAAGTATAAAACTTGCATCTGATATTCTAAATTGATGTGTATTTTGGGTTTAAATTATTCCTCCATCTGTGTAAAGCCATTACCTCTGTCCCTACATATGCAGCAATAATTATATCTTTATATTGCTCTTAAAGGATATCTGAAGCAAGGACAAATAGAAAAAAGCTATAAAAACGGCATGACAATGTCCTTTTAAATTATGTAAACCTCATTTTATGTAATAGTGTCACTGAACAAATAATCAGTTGGTTGAGGAAGATAAGTGGCTGTAATTATTTATTCATTTTAATGTTTGTTATTAAGCCTTCCTTTTGCTATTTGTGGCCATTATATGATGAAAGATCAATACAAAGAAGATGAGAAAGTGCAGAGATGATGGTTAATTATCAGAAAGGAGAAAGGTAGGCAGATGCCTGGCTTCCTGCTGATAATCCCACTCTTCATCTCACAAATGTTTCTCTAGTTAACATTTTCCTTGGCTTGAAACAATACAGAAAGATAAGCAGCTGTCCAATTCCCTTCTCTAAGGTCAGGCATCTTTCTTATCACTAGAGTGGGTTTCATGAGGCAGTCTGTCTGTCTTGCTTCCTGCTCTACCCCAAAGCACAGAGTGGCACCTAGCATGTAATGGGCACTCTGCATATTTGCTGAATGAATAATAACTGAACAAGAAGCACACTGAAAAGCAGCATAGCCTGTCTAGAAGACTTGAAATGCACATTACATTTTAAATGCCCTGAGAAGGCCTGCAGTAAAGGAGCCTGCTTAGTTTGTCTAAGCTTGGTGTGACCAAATGAATTTTTCTACTGTTTACTGACTGTACTTAGGGGAAGCACATTGGAAATATTTTTGAGACTATTTTTTTCAGTTGTGGTATGATATTATTTTGGTTTCCTGAAGAAATGGCTTCTGTTCAGTTGGAATATATATATATATTTTTTCCAATAAGAAAAGTTACAGTCCAAATTGGCATGCTTAGGATATCACCAGTTATCTAGTTGGCAATTCCACAGAACTAGGCCTTTTCAAATGCTTTTGATATTGCTTTCACTAGTCACATGTCTTCCCCTCTCTATTGACACTAGAAGCAGACAGGGACAGATAGGGACAGATATTCAAAGTTTCAAATATCTTTGGACACATAACACACACACACACACGCACACACACAACAGAGAAGAAATCACTTATCTTATGATCACTTGAAACACGATGCTTGTATTAATCACAAAGTCAAAAGCATCTATTAACAGTTGTTTGTCCATGTGGCTCTTTTATCAATCCCACTATCCATTTGCTACCAAGTACCTCTCCTTAAAGGAAGTACCATAACCATCCTTGCACTCTATAGCTCCTAATGCTGGTTATCTCCAGATATAAGGCTTATAAAAGTAATTTTTATTTTCTTTAACATGCTTTTGTTTTATGCTCTGCAATTAATATATACTGCTTTAAATCATTAAACACCAAATGAGTATCTTCTATCTTTATGTATATCATAAATTAAAGCTGTGGATTTAGGATTAACCACACACATTATATGGCATACAAGAGAGTAAAATGACCCCAATCTGAGAAGTAGGGTGCTACATAGCTTTTTTCCAGTGCTTTGTATCCATCTCTCCTGAATAACCCAGCTCAAAGTCCCTAACAATGATGCAAAGAGAAATCAGCACATGGCAAAATGGTAACTCCTTTGGCAAACATATTTGTCAGATCCTCTCACGTTCTGCAGGGGAAGAAAGTTTTAAGGAACTGTAAATGCTATATATCAGTTAAAAAAAAAAGATGTCATATTTCTAAGGATTAAATTTATTTAAAAAAAAAATAGGACTTTCCGGAAGCACTGAAGGCCTGGATGAGGTTCCATGAGCACAAATTTATACCAATCTGCCTTGATGTGTTATTTTGACTTTAATCAGTAGCCGCAGTTGCCTCAGAATTAAGGAAATGAGACGAGCAATACATTGTGAGCAAGTTCCACAGACATACATCTTAGGAAAAAGCAAAATGATGTCTCCATTTTAATGATCTGTTCTTAAACAATGGAATTCAAAAAGATCTATTCAATTAGACAGCAAAACAAGTAACCCTATCATTCTTACTATCACTGTGATCTTAATGAGTCACTTAAATTTTCAGGGTCTCAGTTTCTTCCTCTATGACATGGGAACAATAGCACTAATCTCATATGATTTTTGTGAACATTAAATAACATAATCTCTGTAAAGTTCTGACTGTGGTATCTCTTATATACTAAGCATTTATCATTACACTTTTCAAAAAATTTTTTTTACTTACACGCAGACTACTGGCCATTTTATTTCTCAGAGATATAATAAAGATAATCAAACTGGTTAAACACTTAAGAGATGAGAGTGCCAGTGTATGTAACTGGGTTAGAAGCACGTTCAAAATATCCATTGCAATGTACTAGGAATATATATCTGATTTGCTGATTTGTGACATTTGTTTCTTTGCTGCACTCACTTCAGTTTTTTAAATTTCCAGGCCATATTTCACTCTGACTCCATACCAATTCCATTTTGATCATCCCTTACTTTACTTAATAAGTCCCACGCCTAATATATCCCAGTTATCACAGTATATACGTATGTTTGTTTCTTGTATTCTGTAATGTATATTCTGATTTGAAAAATGGGATTAACTTTTTATTTGGAGTTTTCTACTTCTATCTCTGGGGTATTCTACGGGAACTCCTCACTGTAGAGATCCCTGCTGTGAATGATCCAATGAGATGTAACCTCACCAGACCTCCTCTGCTGTAGGCCCTGTGAGTCTCCCACTCAGCCTCTTGCTGCTGGAATCCCCTTGCTCAGTGGTCAGCTCTTTTACTGGCAAGACGGCTCAAATATAAGTAGCTTTCATTCATCCACTTCTGCCAAGGTAAACACATACACCTTTGCCAAGTCAAACAGTAGGACTGGAGATACAGACTGTTCAGTGAGGCCCTTTTCTACATTCTGTCCTCTCCAATTCTATTTTTCCTTGTTTAAATAGTCATAGAAGACCCAGCTCATATGTATTTCCAACAAGATAAAAAGAAAGGGAAGTCTTCTCTTCCTGCTATGTGCCACTGTAATCAACTCTCTTTGAGCCTTTAAGCATCATACTTAAGTTTCATTGGGGCAGATGCACGTCCTCCCCATTTCCCTTGACTTAAGGTAAAAACAGAAGAATGACTGCGCTCTCTTCTACATCCTAGATAATCCCCATGTCTTCTTCTGATAGGCTGAGGAAGGAGAGGGGAGGCAGTGTGATGGGGGTAGCTGAACTTGTTCCGCTTCTAAACAAGAAAAGTTTCCAACCTCGTAATTGTCACATGACAATTGTGTCAGTCCCCTTGAAACTACTTGCCAATTTTAAGATGATAGAAACTCTTACTCAACATTCTTATGGTCACTAAACAATAAACATTACATCCTATATACCATTAGATAGATATATAAGTATACCTACATACACATATATATATATACATATATATATATATATAATTTTTTTACAGAAACAAGTTCTCCTTTGAACTGTTAGAACTATTTTTTTTAAAGATTTTATTTATTTATTCGACAGAGATAGAGACAGCCAGCGAGAGAGGGAACACAAGCAGGGGGAGTGGGAGAGGAAGAAGCAGGCTCACAGCGGAGGAGCCCAATGTGGGGCTCGATCCCATAACGCCGGGATCACGCCCTGAGCCGAAGGCAGACGCCCAACCGCTGTGCCACCCAGGCGCCCCTGAACTGTTAGAACTATTAAGCTGTCCTTATAACTTTGAAGAGCTAATGAAATAAATAAGCCATAGGTTGGTATTTAGAATTTATATAACACTTGTATTTCCAAAAAGCTTTAGAATAATAATTCAATCCCTAATCTCCATAACAGCCCTAGTAGGTGGACCCAGTTATCATCCCCTTCATGAATGAAGAAGCAGAAACCTGGAAAGGTTGCATGACATCTTACGGGAATGATTGGTGGCAGCCACCGCTTAAAGCACAGAGGTCTTGACTTGGAGGAATGTTGTTCATCCTTTGGGCCCTAAAGAATGAGA
Organism: Ursus americanus; assembly: GCF_024610735.1. NCBI lineage: Eukaryota > Metazoa > Chordata > Mammalia > Carnivora > Ursidae > Ursus > Ursus americanus. The sequence goes on from NC_142145.1 coordinate 32,864,881, forward strand.
TTTCTTAATAAACCCATGAGTCACAGAGGAGAGGCAAAGACTGACTATGATTTTACTAGGCTGTTTCCACTGCATCTCATTGATGGCTTAAATCATCTTAGTGCCACTGAACCCTTTTCAGCAATAAAATAAAAAGTGTATTAAGTGCTAAATTCTGCCCATAACTGGTATTTCTCATTGACTGCAAGTTTATGGAAGTTGTCAACTTCAGAGACCAACTTATATGAAGGCAATCCAGCCTCTGTAGGTAGATGAATTGATGTAGTCAGAAATGATGGGGATAAAATTAACGAATTTACCAATCTTTTGGAGCTGAGGCTACATTTGCCAGTTTTTATACTCCAGCACCATCTCCCTACAAAACTCCAGAGTTGAAGCATTCATCATTCTCACCTTCAGACGCTGTTACCATGATACCTCAGTTTTAGTTACAAGCTTGAGATCACCATAGCAACCAATTAGTATTTATGTTGCTAAGACAGGATGCAGAGAAAGGGAAAAGCAGGATGTGCTTACTCATTTTAATGTGATCTCAATGGAGAAAGGATAAAATGCTGATTCCAGTTTCCAAATTCCCATTGACTTCTCCCATCGTATTTTATATTCACATTTGTCTTTTCCACAAGTAATCCACTTAATGGCCGAGCACTTATGGTATATACGATAAACTCTACAATTGCTAATCATGCCCAAAGAAGTGAGAAGAGAGAGCAAAATAATTACATTTTCTGGCATTCTAGCCTATTGTAGAATCTGGGTTTCAAAATCTAAGCCTTCATCTCACACTTAGTTAAGCACCTCTGCATCAAATTATATACCCTTCTCTAGCTTTTTAACAGACTATAAGCCGTGACATGATTTATTGTTATTTGTATTTTGATTGCATTTTTAACCTCCTCACTTTAATTGTAAGTAACCTGAGAAACACAAAGAGAAACACAGAAGGAGTATGGGTCAGTTTGGCCCAAATTTCAATTCTAATACTAACTACCAAAGTAGCAAGATGCTACTGTCCCCAGCTGTGTCTAAAACAAGCGCAGAAATTTACTCCCAGAGCCAGAGTTAGTACCTTGAAAATATCATAACTTAAGTGCTCATTAAAACTTACATCTGGGGGCACCTAGGTGGCTCAGTTAAGGTTAAGCATGTGACTTTTGGTTTCAGCTCAGGTCATGATCTTAGGGTTCTGAGATCAAGCCCCACCTCAGGCTCTGCACTGGGCATGGAGCCTGCTTAAGATTCTCTCTCTCCCACTCCCTTGGCCCTCCCCAGCCTGGTGCCCAGAGTGCACTCTCTCAAGGGGAAAAAAAAATAGTAATTTTATTTTTTAAGATTTTTTTAAATTTACTTGAGAGAGAGGGAGATAGCGAGAGAGAGCAATACAGAGAGCACAAGCACGGTAGAGGGACAGACGGAGAAGGAGAAGCAGACTTCCTGCTGAACACAGAGCCCAACAGGGGGCTTGATCCCAGAACCCCGGGATCATTACCTGAGCCAAAGGCAGACGCTTAAGAGACTAAGCCACCCAGGCCCCCGTCAAAAGAGTAATTTTAAATAAATTCTCTTCTATATATTTGCGTGCATGGATGCATGTTCTACAACTGAATATGCTGTTCCCTTTCAAAGCACTAATTCTAGGAAAACTTTCCTTACTAAGGGAGCGGAAAATATCTAAACGCTTCGTAGTATGACTATGTGTAGCAAAGACACTACAGCACTTGCCACAAAGCACCCTCAGTTGCATGGACCTGTGGATGTCTGTAATATCACCAGTCACCACTGGGTTTGCTCCCTCTTGTGTATTCTGTTTACAGGAAAACAGAAAATCCCCATAAGCAGCACAATTTCTCCCCAGGTTCATCCTGAAACAGTTCAGCACCCTTTGGAATTAATGAAATAGACTAAAAAACTATTACTCTGAAAAGCTAAGTGTTTACATAGTTCGGATAAATTGGGTAAAGAATTAAAATTTCCTTTCTATCCAATTTGTTGTAGGCTGCTTTAATGGCAAATAAATGGTAAAAGCTCTGCCCATGGACCATATAGGAAATGGAGCAATCTTTTCGATCTGGTCTGTTTGACTTCAGTCTCTTTTGACAAATCAAGTAGAGGAATTAGTCAAACAAGTTGACAAATTATTTAAGTGAAGCTCAGTTTATGTCTTAGCTGTTCTAAGTAGATATTCCAACAAACCACTGCCTCATAATCCACACCAGCACTATTTCCTTATCAATCACAAGCATACATGTCTCTGTCCCGAAAGTCACCTTCCCAATTTGCCTGTAAACTCTGAAGTCAGGGCCGGGTTCCATGTCTCCTGTATCCACTCTCTACCACTCTCCACCTCACTGTCTTTGATAGGGTTATTATAGATATTAATGACAAAAAATATTTGTTAAATGATTACTAACACCAAAACAATGCTAGTAATAAAAATAATCAAATAAAACTAAGTTTATTTCGGCTTAACTGACAGAGATGAGCAGTCTACACTGTTATCTTGCTGGCTAATTTCTTTTTCATTATTTCTTCCTTATGTAGACAGAGCCTCAAGATTTTTCCATTCAATATGTAAATATCCTGATGTGCTTTTTCTCCCAGAACAGCCAATTTCAAAGGAAAAATGGTGGACAAAGCATAAGGTATTTACTTCTACCAATGACTTTATATAAGAAGCTTTTAAAAGGCTTCAAAATTAGGGGCACCTGAGTGGCTCAGTCGGTTAAGCATCCTACTCTTGGTTTCAGCTCAGGCCATGATCTCATACATCATGAGATCTAGCCCCGGAGGGGCTCCCCGATCAGCAGGAAGTCTGTTTGAAGTGTCTCTTCCTCTGTCCCCCACCCCTGCACACACGCTCCACTCTCTCAAGTAAATCTTTAAAAAAAAAAAAAAAGGGCTTCAAAATTGTTTTTCTTAATAGTATCTTCGACTATTTTACAGAAAAAGTAAAGATTTTTAAATATGACATTTTTCTAAGTTTTTTTTCTTTTTCTTAAGTAGTAAGTAATCACCTATGTTAAATAGTTCATTTCTCTTTTAAAGCCAGCTCATGCCATTCTAGAACAATTCACTCCTTTTAAATCTCCAGCAGGAAAAATATGATGGAATTGTGTAATTATATTTATAAAAGAACGAAGGCATTATCTGCCTATGAAAATCCTCCTAGACCTATTATAAAATCAAATCCAGGCAAATAAATTAAATAGAAAAAAAATAACAAGTATATTTTTAGTACCTACAATGTTCAGTGCCATGTACTAAACATTGTAAAATATACAAATATGAATTTACAGTCCTTTCCACTGGGAATGAATAAATCACTTGGGAGATTGAACCTAAATAGGTGAATAGTTAAATAGTATTAGAAGGTTACCTACAGAAGATTAGTTACAAAGCAAAATAGGACTCTAAGGCCTAGAGAACAAGACACTACGGGCACCAAGTAGATGCAAGTTCAGAGGTTTGAAAAATCATTTCAGATGGAGTGTGTTCAATCCATTCACCCTTTGCAAGTGTTTCTTAAAATTGTACCATGTACTCCCTGGGGTAAAACTTTACAGAAGAAAGAGGATTAGAGCTCAGATCCCTAGAACATGTACTACACAAACCATTAGCTTGGTGTTTATCATAGAATGCCTTGTGCTGCTGCTTATATTTTTAGAAGTGTAAACAATACAACAGCAGCAATAATAATTGTTAAATAATAGCTACAGTTCATAAGAGCCAGACAGTATACAGAAGGTTCTATATACACAATCTCATTTAATCTTGCATCAACATTTTGAGGTTAGTTTTTCTAAAACCTACCTAAAAGAAATTTGGCTTAAAAAGCCTGGGTGGCTCAGTTGGTTAAGTGTCCAACTCTTGGTTTCAGCTCAGGTCATGATCTCGGGCTTGTGGGATTGAGCTCTGTGCTTAGCATGGAGTCTGCTTGAGATTCTCTCCCTCTGTTCCCCCCCCGCCTTAAAATAAATAAATCTTTTAAAAAATGGACTTAATAAGAAAAAGGAATGGGCTCAACATAGCTTGATGGTAATATATCCATGAGTTCAAAAGTAGGTGTGTACTACATCCAAGTCTATGTTCTTAATACTGAGTTCCGGAGCCTCCACAGCTAAGTTATGAATTCTGTGATGTTTGAGTCAATGCCTCATATATCTTGGTATTTCATCAGAGTAACTGAGTTTGAATTTAACAATTGAATCTTGTAATAAATATCTCTATCATTTTACACCCAGAAATAACTGGGACTTTAAGAAACCATACTTCGAACACATCTGAATTAGGTTAGTGGTTTCTTAAATTAGAGATGTTCTTTTAGGAGAGTGAATTAGAGAGTACCCTCTAGCTCTAGACATTGACAATCTGACTCCTAACTCTGACTCTAACCCATTGTAGGTTTAAGACTTTGAGCAAGGGATTTACATGCTTGATGCCTCAGATTTTCATATATAAAATGGATAAAATAATAATACCTATTATGTTGTTTTGAGGATTAAATGAGAAGATTTAGGCAAAGCACCTAGAACTGTGCCTGACAGGTAAGTGATCAAAAATATTAACTATCATCATCATTCTCAGGCCTTTGGAGACATTTCCATTCTTTATGCAGTGGAGAAATTTAATACGCCATCATCTCTTCCTAGGTAACTTTTCCACACGGAAGAAATCTCCTCATGTGGCATGGCAGAGTTTGCTGGAGGGTCCCAGAGTGAAAAAGCCAGACACAGAAAACAAAACAAAATTTAAAAAAGTGTTGAACACCTCAGAGTCTATGTCTGTGTTCAACTCCCACCCCTAGTGAATCTGATAAAAAGACTGGAGATGAAAATGGATACTCTTTTTGCTGAACTTCCAAAGAGCATTTGAGATTAGACTTTATATAAAGTTTTCTCATATGCATTTCAGGAAGGATATGTACAAACATGTGTTATGACGTATGCACGTGTGTCAGCATTTCTTTTGCTTCCTAGAATCTTAAAATATGGCTTAGTGTTTTCTCCTTGTTTTATTTATTTTGAATTGTTTTCTAGTTATTCTGTGTTACTAAAGATGCAACAGGAAGAGGTGTAAGTTGGCTTCTGTTTCAATGGCCTTGTCATTCAATCTGCACACACAGATAACTTTGACAGGAAAATCTCCAAATGAAAAATCAAGATCTATTCAGCTTTTGATATCTTACCAAGACTGTTTTTAACCCACCCCAAAAAAGTGAGACTCCCAGAAAAGACTAAAAAAATAAAAAATAAAAAAATTTTTGACACACATACAAAAACTTTGACACAAAATAACCAACCCAAATACCAGACTAAGAAAATTCATCACTTTTTCAAGCCACAGAAATACAGATTCATTTCTGACTTTAAATCAACCAATGAGGGGTGCCTGGGTGGCGCAGTCGTTAAGCGTCTGCCTTCGGCTCAGGGTGTGATCCCAGCGTTCTGGGATCGAGCCCCCACATCAGGCTCATCTGCTAGGAGCCTGCTGCTTCCTCTCCCACTCCCCCTGCTTGTGTTCCCTCTCTCCCTGGCTGTCTCTCTCTCTGTCAAATAAATAAATAAAATCTTTTAAAAAATAAATAAATCAATCAACCAATGAATCATAAAACAAAATGATCTACTGAATGCCTACTGAAATTTTAGCCTTGAACTTGTGAGGTAAGGAGTGGAAAGGGAGGAAGGAATCTAACAGTTATTGATCACTTGTGCCAGAAAATTTACTTATGGATAACTGTTCTATGGGCCATTCTAGAAGAGAGTTAACATAAGGCCATGATAACATGCATCGATTTTCTCTGGCCCTGCCTCAATAAAAACCAGAAGAGCTCAAATTTCCTCTTTTAAATTGCACTCCCAGGTAGTTTTGAGAATTTCTGATAGTGACTCATCTTCTGGGCAAGCACCTTTCATTTTGCCCATCACCCCATTTTGGCCCCTCAGACTATGGCTGTGACCAGACTTCTGTCTTCTCAGTTTCTCTTCTACTTTTGATTGCCTCTTCACAATAAGACTTCTGATTATTTTAAGCTCTTTATCTACAATCACACTCTTGACATTACTTTCCTGTTTATCTGGTTTATTCTTGTTAGTCCATCATTCTACCTCTTATCCTCTCAACCTTATCTAAGAGGTCGATTCCAATCTTCAGCATGTTCTTTGACTCCTAGATTCCCTTCACAACCTGCATCCAATGGACCACCCAATCTTACATACATATATGATGTATGAGATATATACCATAACCTCCCCAAACCCTCTTCACCACAACTGTGCCTCACATCACCATTTTTTATGTTCTGAACCACTGCTAAGGCTTCCTAAATGGGCATCTCTCAAATTTGATGATTGCAACAGTCCTCAATAGTTTGCCAATCTATTTTGCCCACATGACATTTATACAATTTTTAAAAACAATCTGACTATGCCTTGCATTCTCTTAAAGCCTTTTAGTGATGCCTTGGGTTTTTGTTTTTGTTTTGTTTTTTTGAGGATAGAGTTTAAATTTTTTGCCCTTGACTGTCCTTCTAGCCTTATATTTCATCATGCCACCACCACATAGTCCATTTGCTACCCATGCTAAGCTTCCTTAAGTTACCTACAGATGCTATATTCTCTTTTCTTTTGCATCAGTATACATTTCTTTCCTCCATCTAGAATAGCCTTCCCTATGGACTGTCTCCTGCCATCCTAAGGTTTCACCTTCAACTAAGTTATTTCACAGAGGTATTCTACCCTTACAGCCCACTCCCAAGCCTGCATAAGATGTGCTTCCTATGTGTTTCCACAGCACCTGGTACATCCATTACCAGTTCCTACACTGCACCATGTGCAACTGTCTACTTGGCTCTATCTACCTCATGTAAAATAATGAGGCAGAAGTCATCATCAACATCTTACAAGTGCCTGGCCTATAAAGGATACTCAGTTGATATCAGAAGAATGAATGAATAATGTAAAGTAATGGTATCTGTTACCAAGGAGATGACTCTACCAGTGGTAATGATGCCAGTGCCTCTACCAATGGAAATGATGTTCCTGTAGAGGATGATAATGCCATGACATTGGCACGGGGAACAGTGATGCCCAAAACTGAATGTGTAACACTTGCAAAGCAGTTGGTACCCCCACCACCACTGTGGTGGACACTAAGCTGGGAATCTTCTCCCGTTGCCTAGCACATGCCAGACCTGCCTCAAAAGAACTTCAGTTAAACAGAACTTTTATCTCCCTGTTTCCTCCCCTCCTTATAATTCAGAAACGGGTAAATGGAACCTGGAATAGAGAATAGCAGAGTGACAGATGTAAAATAATTTGCAGATCATTTCTCCTCTTAGTAATCCTTGTATCTCTCTTGAAGGCCCCATCTTTTTCTTCCTAAAATGAGTTTTTACTACGAAGATATCAGATTTATTACCAAATGGAACTAAATTCTCACTCCTATTAGGGGCATCTAGGTGGCTCAGTTTGTTAAGCATCTGACTCCATCTCAGCTTAGGTCTTGATCTCATGGTCATGAGTTCTAGCCCTGTGTTGGGCATGTCCATGCTGGGTGCGGAGCTACTTTAAAAAAAAAAAAAAAATCTCACTCCTTTTAAGGCAAACGTGATCCTCTCCAAACCTCTAGAAAAGTTGTAAGGGTGAATATAGATTAGGCTCGAAATAAGCTCATGGTGCATTCATTACAAATCTCAGGAGTCATGTACTCTATAGTCTTCATCTTATAAATAGGGATAATGAACATATCTCCACACCTTAAAATCATTCTTACACTTCACATTGCCTTCCTTCTAAAGTAAAACGGAAAAGTTGCAGGATATCAACTACTATTTTATAGTAGAAAGTACCCACTAGGGAAGTTTTCAGGATATCTGTATACTAGTTTCTGATCTGTCTTTAATTAGCTGTGTGGCATTCAGCAAATTAAACACCTCCTTGAGCCCATTTTCCTCATTTGTGAAAAAATCTGGTTCTATTAGATGACTGCTAAATTCCTTTTTTTTTTTTTTTGCAAAATTCCATGAATTAGTGATCTCTCTCCTCAAAGATGCAACAATCTTTTGAGAGAAAGAAGGCTTAGCAAAGAAATAACAGTAACAATTTATCATATAATTAAGGGCTAAATAAGAGATCCTGAAATAAAGACTGCAAAGAGACCTAGGATAAGTGGAGTGATTTGAAAAATAAAAATGAGGGGCATCTAGGTGGCTCAGTTGGTTGGGTGTTCCAATTTCAGTTCAGGTCATGATCTCAGGGCCCTGAGATCGAGGCCCGAGTCAGACTCTGTGCTCACTGGGGAGTCTGCTTGAAGATTCTTTTTCACACTCTCCCTCTTCCCCTCCCCCCACTCACACTCTCACTCTTTCTAAATAAATAGAAAAATTTTTTTCTAAAAAAATCCCATAAAAGGGGCCTCTGGGCAGCTCAGTTGGTTAAGTGTCTGACTCTTCGTTTCAGCTCAGGTCATGATCTCAGAGTCCTAGGACTGAGCCCCAGAGTTGGGCTCCATGCTCAACATGAAGCCTGCTTGAGATTCTCTCTCCCTCTCACTCTGCCCCTCCTGCTCATTCTCTCTCTCTCTCTCAAATAAACAAATAAATCTAAAAAAAAAAAATCCTTAAAAAATAAGAAAAAATGAGAACAGATGAGTCTTAAGTCAGCAGTGAATGGAGGACAAAACAGAAAGGCACAGAATCTACAGCAATTTAGTAACTGTCTAAAACAGACTTACATATTAGGGTCTACACTGGGGTCTAATTTGGCCAAGGCCCAAAGAAAAGTGATGAATATAAATAACAATGAAGTAGCTTGTAATCCATTAAAACAAAAGATTCAATTTAAAGATTTAACATAAAGTGTCAGCCCTTAAACTGGCGGACCTTCATCTATCAGGAAACTCGGCTATACAGAATGACATACGCCTGTGGACTTTGAATAGTGACAGCTTTACTGTAATAATAATAACCACAGTGCTGGCAAAGGAAAAGATGGATGGACCCAACTTCTAGGCCTTACCATCACTCCTCCTGATTACTCTTGCTTATTTTGAGCATCGACAAAACGGTGGGGCTGTTATCATAGATCTTTGCATAGCATTGATTCAAGTGTGTGTTGAAACAAGGCTGCTACTGTGTAATTCGTTTGTATCACTGGCTCATACCTGCCTCTTCTTCCCTTCCTTCGATCTTACATATCTCCAAGATGAGCATTTATCTTACTTTGCTCTCCTGTTCCTCTTCTGTTGTCAGTCTAGCAGGTGTTCTCTTCAGATTGCTTTCATTCTTCATTATTCATTTTGGGTCCCTTTCTACTTTTGTGTCCATTTTTATCCTTCCCTTCCCTTCCTGTGTACCTCAGGCGCCAGAGCCATCCATTTGTCAGAAATGTTTGCTGCTATTTGTTTGTGGTTATTTCCCCCTTAAACTAGGGCTTAGAAAATCCACCTGGTGAGCTGTTTCTTGTTTCTAAAGGGAGAAAGGCTCTCTAAGCTTAGAAGTCAGAAATCAGGACTGTCATTTTTCTTCACACCTGCTCCACGCCTGCTCCAACCATTCTTCAGTGGCCCTGTTTGGTTCTGAATGACATCACCACTTATTTTTTCCAGCAATAAATTTAGCTGAAGCGCTTTTGAAACTGTGTGGTCCCTGATTTTCTTGTTCCCAAAGGTCAGAGGTTCCAGTCACTATAGGCTTACTTAGCATCTGGCAAGTTGTTAGTGTTGAGAATCAAACAAAAGTATTTAAATATGTATACAAATTCATTTCTTAATGCATTTTAAATTGCTGTTCCTGGAAAGACCTTCCTAGAGAGTCACCCCTACCCTTGCAAAGTGATTCAAAGCCTACCACCTGGCTCTGGTTCATTAGATGATCTCACAAAACATGCTGTTTCAGCATATTTGGGGCAGGAAGGCATGACCCATCAGCATCAGAGAATGACTAGTGACCCTGTCTAAGCATGAGAGGGACAAAAGCCTCAGAATCAGTAAAAAGCTCTCAACTCAACTTTCATCAAGATAGCAAAAAAGGATAAATAAATAAACTTTTTAAAAAATAGAGAAACCAAAACTTTATAAAAAGAAACACAAAGTATGTCAATATAGATGACCTCTTGCTGAAAGCTACACAAGGAGCCTTAAAACAGTGGCCACCTGGACCAAGTCCTATTAACAGTCTGTATGCTGCAGCATTTCTGAAACCTGTCCTGACAACCAATTCTAATTGAGCACTTTATTTTTCAGTTTAGTCAAATACTATAATAGGGCCCCTAGCCCGTAGACTTTTTTTGCCTTCTGATCTGAATATATGCAGCAGCATGAACTGACTGACAACAAAATTCTTTCCATTTTAAAGTAAAGATTTCCAATTTATTTTGTTCTGTAGTTGTAAGTAAACATTCTGAAGGGAGAAAGAGTTTATATATTGTCTGATCCGGAACTCAGTTTTTCATTATTTGGGGATTTCTGTAGGGTATGTATAATATTATCTACAACTCTGGACATTTTTCATTTCTTCTATTAACAGTCGATTCTGTAGATTTTTAAAAAATAAATTTTCAAAACGTCATTCCATCCCATCCAATATTTCTGTAGTTGCCACTTCACTGTCCTTAGTTTCTCTCTTCTTCTTTAAAGCAGCAGCTTCAACACTAGGTACTTTACTTTTTAACTTTTCTACAACTCCTTGAAAAGGTGTCTAATGTAATATCATGAGGCAGTACTTGTAAACTCTTTTTTTGTAAAAGCACACAGACATTTATCTTTTACTATCTATGAGAGTTCTTTCATGCTTCTTTGCCTGAGTTAGTCAGCAAAACAAATGTTTTATCACTATCACTATCCCATAAAACACCAGATATTTTGATTAAAATATATCAGCTATTTGAGCAAAATTTCATTACATTACAGAATTTTCCCTCTCTCTTGAGTCAGTTTTTCTGTTAAAACCTCATGGGACATTTATCCCAGGTTATAATTTCTTTTCACTGGACATTTGTTCATCCATCCTTAAAGAGTGTAGGACACAGCATTTCACTGAGTTTCTCATGCAGACTCCTTAACCTATTCATATTTTGTATCTAAAAGAGCATGACCTACAATATGTCCACTGGAAAATGGTAAGAAAGCTCACAGAGTTATAGAAACTACTGTTTAGTTTATATTTCAGTCATTTATTAGGATATTCCAAAACCTACAGTGCTCTAAGAGCTGGATAAGTTTTTTTTTTTTTATTTTCATCTTCAGGTATTATATTTTCTACATGAAAAAATAATGAGAGATCTAACGAGAGCATATTGGATAATATCCAAGCATTGAAGAGTGTTGATTGAATAGATATTTGTATTGCTAGAATTACAAAAGCAGTTCTAGAAGGAGATTTCTGGATTTAAAAACAGTGGAGTTAGTAACTTAGATTTTTTTTTTCACAGTAGTTTGCACATCCCCGAAAAAAGAAAAGTTTAATATTTTTTTTTATTACAAATGTAGTATGGGGTCAAGAAAACATTCAAGCAATAGAGAATAGTAATCTTCCATCACCCTGCTGAAATGCCCATTTACAACCCTGAATATTTGAAGACACAGATATTAAGAGTACCTTCCATAGCTTTTCAAACACGTTTATTCACTTATATTTTTCCAAAAGAAATAGTTCATATCATGCATACTGTTGAGAAAATGGTCTTGTTAATTTTTAGATTGGCAGAATATAATGAAAATCTTTCACTATAACACACAGAACTCTCTTCCTTTTGTTATGTGGCTTTAGACCATTCCGCTCTGGGGATGTGCTCTAATGGAGATTTCTCTTCCCATACTGATGGACAAATAGGTTATCTCTAATTGTGCATTATTTCAAAGAATGCAGAGTTGAAAAGTCTTGCCCATTTCTGTAGATACTTCTATGACAGACATCTGAAAGTACAATTATACAGCCAATTTTTACATGTATTTAAGATTTTTATAGATACTATAAATGGCTTTCAAAAAAGGCTTGACAATTTACTGTCCTGCCAATGATGCAATAGGTGTTTATTCGACAAAATCAAATATTATTGTTCTTTTAATTTTTGACAATCTAAGATTTAAAATGCTATCTTATTATTTTTGTTTTGTGATTATCTTAGCTATATATTTAATGCACATTTGTACTTATTTTTCCTTTGAAATACCTCTTCATATTAATTTTTATTCCTTGAGGTTTTTTCTTTTATAATTCATTTGTGTGAGCCTGTGCATATTAGAGATATTCATCATTTAAAACTATTAAAAACTGTTGCATGCATTTTTTCCAAATCCGTCATTTGTTGTTGAACTTTGCTTTTAGTGTTGCCATCCTGAAATTTCCATTTGTATTAGTCAATCTTTTCCTTTATGGCTTCTGTAGACAACCCAGAAATAGAGTCCATCCTAGTAATAGTTAAAAATATACATTTCAATAGGCAGGATTTTGAAAATTGCTTTTTTTTTCCTTTTCCACAATAACTTGAAGTCTACAAGAATGTATTTCTATACACTAAAAACTGAAAATAATTTGTAACTGAAACACTGCTTGACCCAAAAATAATTCCTCTATTTTGCTGCTAGGAGGGGAGAGGAGGGAAACCTGGTTTGGTGGCCGGCTTGACTATAAACATTAGGCTATCGGATGAACGCATTTAGTGTTGGCTTCCCCTCAGGGTTAACTGTCCACAACACTGCATCCCTGCAGGCAAGTGATTTTGTCACAAAACCTTATGTTAGTAGGAATTCAATTATAGTTTACAAAGGTTATGTGAAAAAAAAAATGTGAATGCAGCTGAAGTGTTTTATATCCTCAATTCAGATAAATGTAAATGTAGAGGGGGCCCAGGCTTATAGACACGACCACCTTATGGTCAACTAGTGTGCATTCTGACATCTGTTTCTGATCACAGGGTCATGGGGTGGGACCCAATTCCTCTTCAAATGCTACATTGTTTAAACTCATTATTTTTTAGGCCTCAACTATTAAATAAGTAGGCTAATACCCCCTTGTTTTTAATCTCTGTGGGAATAAACCATTTCCTCTGCCAGAGTCTTTCCAATCTCAATTCCTTAAGGTTAAGTCAGAAGGACAAGACTAAAGTCAAGAACACAAAGCTCACTAGCAAAAAAAGTACTAAAACTCTTTTTCTCATTTTTGTACAAAAAAAAAAATTGATAGACAATAGGCAGATAGACAGATATAGATAGTGCTCCCCGAAGGCCAAAATATATTTGAATTTGTGTTAAAGAACTGTATTCCACTAAAATACTCTTAGCAAGCATTTTTGGGAAGCTACTATTTTTGTGGTGCCAGAGCAATGAAATTTAAATAATTATAACAAATTGATCTTTTAAGGTATTTGCACTTTCAATACAATCATTTTCAAAGTTAGGACTAGACAGTAAATTTGTAATATTTTACGTCATGAAGTTTAAGGAAATGAGAAACAAAACAAAAAAGTACAAGAAATCAGAAAAGATCGTATTTACTTACTTACTGGGGGTTGGGAGGACATGGGTCATGTTTTTAAAAGCAATTTTAAAAAGTGCATAGATTCACCCCCCCCATAAACATTTCTAGTACAAACTCAGGAAATGTTTCATGACTAAATAATGTGCATCGTGCTTCTATTTTAACTCCCGTATTTAACTTGTTTTACCATACATTTATTTCTTTATTGGTAAGGCCTCAATTTTTCTTTGAATAAAATGTGAAAACCAAGAAAGGCACCCACAAGCTTTTCCTTTTAACTTTACAGGTGTTGGAGGTGCATGAACTGCAGACTTACATATATTAGTTGGAACTCAGGCCAGCCGCCTTTACTTTAGGGGAAAAGAAATCAACTTAGAACCTTCTAGATGGAAACTTTGCCCTTTTGCTGCTGCCTTTCCTCTTAGAAAACAAGTTAAAAGGTACCATTGGCCAGGTTAATTGACTTACAAGTGTGTCTTTTTAATAAGTGTCATAAAGTATGTCAGGCTGCTGAAACTTGCTTTCAGTGCGTTTTTTAAAAAACTGTTGTCAACCAGATTAAAGTTTATTGTTCGCATGTGCATTCGGTTTTCAGGTGGTAATGAAAGACACTGAATTGATTTGCCATGCGTAAAGAAAAAGGGGTTGTGTCCTTTGCTCTCTCTCAATGTGCCTTTCCTTCTGGTGTCTCCTCTGAAAGGTGTTGCCAGCAGACCTTGTCCAGCTCTGGACTTTTCCACTTGCAGAACAGTTCTCACAGGCTTTGCTGTATCTACAGAGACTTTCTGGAGGACAAAGAGAGTGACTGAGGAGTGTTATCTCACAGTGTCCATTAATTTTAAAATTGAGTATTTTGAATAAAATGACTTTAAATGAATCTTCTTTTTCCCCAAGGACTTAGATCATTTTAGAAAGAAATACTTTCTTTTGGCTTTAGTTGGCAGATGTTCAGTGTTCATGTAGTGCCATCATGGCCTCCCTGTCCTTCAAGTCTCAACCTGACCTTTACAGCTCCATGTTCCTCTGCATGACTGCTTCACAAAAGGACCTAGGACAAGATTTTGGTAAGCAGACTCAAAATATTTGACTTTCCAAACACCCTGTTATTTTCCAAATTTCAGAAACATGGGAAGGATATATGGGGAAGCCTCTAAGTGGTCACTGACTAGACAACTTTACCCTTTACCTGACCAGTTCTACATACAATCATTCTGGATTTCATAATCTCAAAACACTGTTACTGTGATGCTACATACACATTTTATGCTGAAGCTTTAGCCTTCTCTCAGGGCTCAATTTGACAGAAAACACATCTATAAATGAGAAACCAGCAGAACTGGGTAAGGAGCAAGACGATGGTGTAGCTTATGTCCTCAATCTTAGGAAAGTCTCTGGCCCAATAATCCCCCCACTTCCTTACTCAACTATGCCCATGTGAAGAATACCATAATGAAACAAAAAGGATTTCTCTCCAAGCCTGAAATGCTTGATTTCTGCCCTGATGTCAGAAATATCGTCATTTGAGATTTGATGTATTTGTCATTTTACTGTCTGTCTTCTCACACTAGAATCTAAACACCATGAAAATGCTAGCTTTTGCAACACTTCTATGTCCCTATTGCCTGGCATAATTTAGACTTCAGTAAACACTGGAGGGGGAAAATTAGGTGGTTTTTTTCATATGTTAATTATCCCTGAACAACACTTCTTTGTACTAAATACTCTAATGTGAAGAGGTTTGTTCCATACCTTTCATCTCTGCAGGTGAAACCAGGGCTGCTGTCACAGGATGAAACTGGATGCTGGTAAAGGGCTACAGATCACATACAAGTGGCAGATTGCAGAGACAGAGTGACCAACTTCTCAGTGTTACTAAGGAAGGCAGTAGCTTTTTAGTATTCAGGTCACATAAAGGGTAGGGGTTAAAAAGCAGGTAGTCCAACTGAAATGTTATACATAGAAGTAATAGCAAGTATAACCGTGGACTAAGTTGGGAAAGAGAGAGAAGACAAATGGAAACAGGAGGAAGAAATACAGGCCTTGGCAGTGTTGGAAGAAATTACAGTCCCTCTAAAGCAGTTGTTCTAGAAAGTAGCTGGAAATAAGGCTGAAAATTTTTAGAACTAGCACCTAGTAAGCACTGAAAATATCATTTTAAAACTGACCCTGTATTCTCTAAAGCTCTCACATCTCCAGGTTTCCTTTCACTCTGCGGAGTTTCTCTATTGAGTGTGTGTGCATGTGCGTGTGTGTGTATGGAGGGTTGGACAGAACACACTCAGGCAAAATGGCTCTCTTTGTATTGTGATTTCTATGGAACTATGCTGATGAAGGGCCTGTCTTTGCCGCATGGTCATTCTGCAGCCCACACATTATAAAATTACCCTACCTCTACAGTTTTGCTCTCATCTAAAACCAATACTCCTCCTAGGTTGGTAGAATATCTGAGGAGCCCTAAATCAGCACAATGCTCAACTCAGCACCAAGCCAGCCTTACCTCTTTTATGTTAGTCCTGGTAACAAGATTTTTCCTAGTCCCCAGGCCAAGGGCTCTTCCAATTTACTATATCCAGACCCTTGTTCCATTGCTTCTCACTCAAATCCTGTGCTCAGAAGCTTCTCTTGAGAGTCAGCTGTAGCTTCCCAACATCCTTGAAACTTATCACTGTGTCTCCTGTTAACTGCCAGTCTCTCAGTGAAAAGCCACGCTAACTCCCACCTCTGCTCCTTCACTTGCAGCCTGCTCCTTGCCAAAACCCTGAACAACCCTTCATTCTTCCAAAGCCAGCAGAGCTATCAGGGTCTTTGCTGACAAAATCTGATTTCTTGATCGCTATTATTTATTTTCTATTTCTCATAGCAAAGGGTCACAATTGTATAAAATGTTCATAATGGTTTGTATCCTTTTCTCAATGTAGTCTCATTTGTCCCTAATAACATCCTTGGGAAGTGGGCTGGGCAATGATGATATTCCCACTCATGGATTATATCCTCATGGTGGGGAAGTGACTTAGTCAACTTTAGCACATGTTTTTTCTGACCCTGCTCGACTCTGTCTCTTCTGATTCAGGAAGGGTCACAACATAGGATGAGGTTACCTAGGGAAGGGGCATGGGAGGGGTGACTTTCAAGCAGGTCCTTGATGGAATCAATAGAACAGCCTAAGTGGGATAGCAGCATAGACAGGAAAGGAAGTAATTAGCAGGCTGCAGGGTCTGAGAATAACAAGTATGGTGGAGGGGCAACCTTTTGGGAGTTTGGGATTGTTGGGAAAGTGGGAAGAGATGAGAGTAGATAAATCTAACTTCTAAGTGCATTTGTGTATGTGTGTGTATGTATGAGGCTGGGGAGAATTTGTTAGGGATGGTATTGGGAAAGGTTCCAGAACAGCATCCCTTTGACAAATTCTTCAGTTGGCAGCAAAGCAGAGACCAGAGTGATCATGGAAATAGCACTAGCCTTGGAACCACAAGATCTAGTTGCTTTTCAGAGTGGCCGCTTAGGAGCTACACAGCATTTGGCGATACCACTTTCCTAACACATCCTATGACCCATGACATAAACATGGGAAAGTAGTTATTTCAGCAGTGCATGCGATTATAAGGGAGTTCATATAAAAATGAGATAGTATGTTTCAGACTATACTATAGGTTAGAAAGAGCTCTATAAAAACAATTATTTTATTCTCATATTCAGAAGCATCAACAGAAAACTACAGTGGAGAATCTAGCACACATGCATATATGTGCGTATAAACATATGGACACATCTTGACCACTATGAGGTCTACCTCATCTCACCCCAGGAGGCCCTTCAGGTGAGGCCCTCAGGATACCCATACTCTTCCTGCCTCCCCCTATAATCTTCCCCCCCACCTTCATGGAAAACAGAGTCCTCCTTGTTGTTCCTTTGAGAACACAATCAACATAGCCAATTGGGAGCCACATGAATAATTTAACCTCCCATCAGGGACTGGACAGGATTGGAAGATACAGGAGCTTCCCAAAATTAAAAAAGGCTTTTATAGAGCCATAAAAAGCCATGATTCAATGATTTTAAAAAGGGCATCAAACACAATGCTTATTAAAGGCTGGGTATTGCTGAAGTATACACAGAAAGGCCAAGAACGCTCACTCAGCAGGAATGGCCCCAATGCATGCCCACCCCCTCCACTTGACATGCAGACAACCTGACCCAAGTATTTAATAAGCAATATTTAGTGATGATTCTTCCCTGACTGCTACAATCAGAGAAGAGTACTAATAAAGAGGATGACTGAAACAAGGGAGGATTGTTTTCTCTAATAACATTAAATGGTTGTGGTTAGAGTGGGAAAACCACCTATTCCTGGATACACATTTTTTCCTTTGGTCTAGCCAAGCACTTTCGAGGTGAATTTGTTCAGGCTACCCTATTCCTCTTTTAGTAACTTAAAAGGGACAACTCCTTTCTCTGTTTCCTCACACAGCAGAGATGGCACCACGTGTCTACTTCCAGATGAAATATTCCAGTTTCAAGATACTATGTTTCCAGAGTCACAGTCCACAGTGGTTCAGCATGCTCAGCCATTCATTCAGATGGCCTGTATATAACTGTAAGCTCCCCAGGATAAGACTGGACCAGGCACACTGTGCTCAGAACTCAGAACTGGAAACCAAGATTGCACAGTTTGTGCCATGCACCAAGGTGGTCCCCAAGAGAGCACAACTGGGGCAGACAATGAGTTGTTTCAGTCTAGAGAAAGGGGTACCTTTTTATAGATCTTCCATATGGAGGAAGATGGATTTTTTGTTTTGTTTTGTTTTGTTTTTTTGTAATTCACACAATGGCACTGGAGGTGCTAGCAGTGGCCCTGATCTGGTCACTCAGGGAGCTCTATGCTACTCCTGTTCCATAGTCCTCAGAGTTCTCATGTGTTAAGTGATTTCTCTCACCAGCCCATGGTTGCAAGGCTGCTTTTCTGAGGGGCAGAGAACAGGAGCAGGAAAATGGCAGGTTAGAACATGCCTCTTCTATTGAAGGGAATAAAAGTCTTAGACCTCAAGGAACTCAGCAGGTTTGGTCCAAGCATGCCTACCTCTGCCCCATTCTAACTTTGCTACTTACTGGGACAAGTGTCCCAGGACTACCAGAGCAGATGCATTTTTAGCAAACAAAACATAAATAAATAACTAGTTTCACAGCCAGGATGGGCTCTCGGTGACTTGTCTGATCCACATAGCTTCCGCGTGCTTTGCTCTCCTAGCTGCTTTCCCAAAGCATGAGGGGATGTGTCTTTGGGTACCACTGGTACTAAGTGATCTTTCCTATTTGCCTAACCTCAAGTGACAAAGTGCTGGTCCTCATATATCACAGTCTTTCCCAGCAAGGATTAGGTCACACTGGGCCGAGGTTTTACTAATGAGATCATACATAATCAATAAGGGTCGGCTGGCATCTTGTCAACTCCATCACTGTCACCAGGGGGGCTCAGGTAAGGCAATCAGGAAAGGAGACCTGTCAGCCACCTGGAATCTGAACAGATGGGCAGCATTGGATGGAGCTGCTATCCCCCTAAACATACCCAAGTCTTATTAGCAGAGGAGATAGGTCATACATTCATTCATTTATTCACCCCTTCCTCTGTCCGTCCCACAGATAGCAAAGTGTCAGATCCTATCTGTACAGCAGAGGATGACACAGTAAAGGACCCCGTGCATTAGGAGCTTCCCTTACAGCACCCCCATTCCACTGAGGGTACTAAGAAACAGTGAGAAAAGAGAAAAAAGAAAAAGCAAGTAAGAAAAAAAGAAACAAAAAGAAAAGAAAGGGAAGCAAAAGGAAGGAAGAGATGCACAAATAATCTCAGATAATGTTATGCAGGCAGAGAATTAACATAGCGCAATACGAAGTAGAAAGACCCAAAATTTCGGTTTGAGAGGTCAGGAAAGAACATGGACATCTCTCTCTTTAACTAGCCACATACTATGTTCAGTGCTCTTATCAGTCATAGTCTAAATTTTCGTGATTCTGAACAACAGGATAAAGCCCATCTTGCTCACGTTAATGAGCCATGAGCTCTCATTGATTTGTCACTGGATCCATGAAGCTTGTAATGGACCACACCATTTCTTAATTCAAAATTTAAATCTGACTCTCATCAACTACATAGAATTCTCAGACTACTTTATTGGGTCGTGGAGGTATTATATTAACGAATATAATTCAATAATTTGTAAGTGTTTCCATTCAATAATTTGGAATACAAAATAAAGTCAGATTTCTTAGTAAATCTTAAGTAATAACATCAAATCCCAATTTTATTTATTGGGAAAATCCCTATTCTTACTCCACGTATCAGCTTCATTTGCATTCTTATATCCAAGTGACTGATTTTCTCTAAATACAAAGATCTTACTTTAAAAATTCCAATGTGGGTGAGAAAGGATCAGTGATATTTGTTTCCTGGCATTAGTAACTGACTCCCATAGGCCTGAGCTCCTACCATTATCACTCATTCCGGTTGTTGGCAAAATTAAGTTACTTATAGCTATAGGACTGAGGTCACCATTTTCTTGCTGACTAGTGGCTAGGTCTCACTCTCAGCTCTCAGATCCTAGGCACATGGCGCTCTCAAGAGTGTGGCAGCTACTAATTCAAAGTCAGTTGAAGAATCTTTCTCCAGTCAGATATAACAGAGTCTTATATAACAAAACACAATCATGGGGTTAACTATCCCATCACCTTTGTCAGGTATCTTAACCTGTCTTAACCCAAACAATTGAATGACTATCATATTCACAGGTCCCACTTACACTCAAAGGGAGAGAATTCTACAGGGCATGTGCAACAAGGGTCTGGAATCTTCAGAGACATCTTAGAATTCTTCCTATCACAAATACACACAGTATTGTGCCCATATATCATAAGAGCACAAATCAATGAATTTTTACAAACTAAACACACATGTACTCACACCCACATCAAAAAAAGAATATGAGCAGCACCCCAAAAACTCATCTTTTGTTCCCTTCTGTTTTCTACCATCACCCCCAGGGTAAGTAACTGCCATCCTGACCTCTAAAAAAAGGAATTGGCTTTGCCTTTTCTTTTGTTTGTTTATACATGTAAATACATATATAATTTGAATCACACAATATGGGCTCTATTTCTGGCTTCTTTTCCTCAAAACAAGCTCATTACTGTTACAGTATTCTATTGTGTGAATATTTTCACTCTACCGTTGATAGACATTTGAATGTCCAGTTTGGAGCTACTACAAATATTATTGCTACAAACAATCTAGGACACGCATGTTGACAAACGTTAAGTACAATTTCTAAGTTTGTACTTCAAACTTCAATTTCAATTTTCCCCTTGTGATCTGAGGCCAATTATTTATATTCTAGGTCATCTTTCTTAATCTGTGAAAAGCAGATTATACCACCTTCTCATAATGTTGTATGTTCGTGTGTGAGCAGGGAGGTGGATTTAACTCAATGAATATGTACTCATCTAAGCACTGGAGATACAGCAGTCAACACAGCAGACAAAATGCATGTCATTATGGAGTTGCATTCTAGTAGCACAAAGGGGAAGGGAGTAGGTGGGAGAACATAAGAGAATAAGCAAAAAATACAGTACATTATATATAAGAAACACATACGGAATGTTAGGGAAGGGCTAAGGAGAGAGATGGAGCAACAAAGGCAGGTTTGGAGTGTTGGGAAAAAGATTATGTTAAATTAGTTTGTCAGGGATGCTATCACTGAGAAGGTGACATTTGAGCAATGACCGAAAAAAAAGAGAAGAAAATTTGTAAATATCTGGGAGAAGAGTGTTACTGGCAGAGGCCCTGAGACAAGGACGTGTCTAGGACACTTAAGGAATACAAAAACTAGAGTAGGATACAGAGGAGATCAGAAAGGATAATGGGGTACAGAATGATCAGTGTGAAGACTGAATAGGGTCTTGTGAGTCCCTGTAAGAGTCTTCCTCTGAGTGAAATGAGAAACTGTTGGGGGGTTTGTGCAGAAAGAATTATGTTTTAACTGTATCAACAGAAGCTCTCATGAGAATGCATTATTACATGGGGCATGAAAAATGAACAGAAGGTGTATGATGGGGATGAAAAACATGTAAGGAGTAGACATATGTATGCTTATTAGTATGTGTGGATGTGTTGTGTGTGTATACATGTGTGAGGGAGCTCATCTTATGAACATAAACCATAAAGGTTAATAGTAGGAAGGCTTTTCAAAGGAAGTAAAGCTTCAGGTATATATTTGAATTATAATTTGAATAGAGGGATAAGGCAAGGCAAGATAACAGACTCACTGTTAAATACAAAGCCTCAATTTAAAATGAAACAGACTCTAGTCAAGAGATTTAGTCATTCCATGTTTCCATGTGATTCCTCCAGAAGGGGCCAAATTTCTACCAAAGGGGAACATATTTAGTTAATAAACCATAATCTACCTGTGTTACCATTGAAACGAGAGAACATCCATCATGTTCATTGTCAACTTCATCATCACATGATTTTTAACTGTGTAAAGACATCAAGAAGTGTGATACATGGGAGAATTATTTTTTAAAGTAATTTCATTCCATTTATTTCTGCAAGCGCTAGATATCCTTCTTGTATTTCTAGTCCACCCACATCCTTCGAAATTTTCAAGTACTTGAGAGATACACCTTACTGTTTGCACTCCTCCATCTCCTGTCTCTGTGTGGTTTTGAATCCTGGGATTCATTTAGGATGACTATAGTTAGCATGCATTTCTCACATCTGCCAATTAGATGCAGTATTTTCTAGTTTTTCATAGTAGGAGATTTTCATGACTATGTTGATAATGTTCTACTTGCTTCAGCCTATGGCATATTTTGCATTCTTAAAACTAAACTTTTAGAAAGCGCATTAACTTTTCGAGATGGTATTTCCTCACATACACCTTAAGGAAGGTTTCTTTTCTTTTCTTTTTTTTTTTTTTTAAGATTATATTTATTTATTTGACAGAGAGCCAGCCAGCGAGAGAGGGAACACAAGCAGGGGGAGTGGGAGAGGAAGAAGCAGGCTTCCAGAGGAGGAGCCTGATGTGGGGCTCCATCCCAGAAGGCCAGGATCACGCCCTGAGCCAAAGGCAGACGCTTAAGGACTGCGCTACCCAGGTGCCCCTTAAGGAACATTTCTTATCTGAATGTATTATGATTAATCTTATACTGATCACATGTAAGATTTGGCTCCATCCCCAAAACGGTCCAGAACAACTTCTGCTTCCATGGTTGTTAAGAGTCTGCTCTCACAACATTTGTGTATTGTGCCCTAGTGATTCCATATGTGGTGCTCTGTCTTTATGAAGGCAATTTACATTTCTTTTTTAATTAATGCTCTCTCCTTTGATTAGTCCATCATAGCTGGGGAAAAAACTAAAAAGCTTTTCATCTCCTCTGAATCTCAGGTACACGGCCTCCTGCCAGTGGTCTACGATCACTTACCATTTCCACATGTACCATTTCCTTCAGTCAAGGCCATCTTTGGGGAGTGGGTAGAACTGGATACAATTGCTTCTCAGATTTCATGCCGTTTCTCATCCATTTGATTCTAATCAATCAGTGCACGTGTGTGTACCGTATAGATCTTCCCTTTGGTTTCACTGCCTGTCAGTCATGTGTCAAAAGGTTTGGCTGCTGAGTGGCCCCTCTAATAGTGCCTGGGTTTCCCTAAGGGCTTTCACCCCACGGAATCTTAAAATTTCTACACTGACCCCACCAAGCCTGTCCTGGACCCTCATGCAGCTACTGCTTTGTTGAATCATGTTAATGATGAATACAGCACACTGCAATGAGGAATACAGAACTGGTATATACGAACTGGTATCTATATATAAGGTCTTCTTCCTCACCAAGTCAGAGGTAAAACCTTTCCAGCAAATAGGCTCGAGTCAGCATTTGGGTGGCAATTAAACTATTTCTAAAAAATTATAATAATAATTTTGTAGAATTAATACACAATAGATTCAAAAATTAGTTAATGTAAATTTTTTTTTTAAGATTTTATTTATTCATTTGACAGAGAGAGAGACAGCCAGTGAGAGAGGGAACACAAGCAGGAGTAGTGGGAGAGAAAGAAGCAGGCTCCCAGTGGAAGAGCCTGACGTGGGGCTCGATCCCAGAACTCCAGGATCACACCCTGAGCCGAATGCAGACGTTTAACGACTGAGCCACCCAGATGCCCCTCAAAAATTAGTTAACAATTTTAATTTTTTATCCAGGTGATTAATACTGTAGCATATAACTGATTTTTTTTAAGTCAGTCAGCCAAGCTCTGATGAGTTCTAAAATGGTTATGTCACACTCGAAGCGTTTATTTTGAAGAGCCACATGGAGAGGGGACATGGGAAATCTAGAGTGAATCTTCAGACAAGAATGCTTGAAAGCTACCTCATATAAAGAATAAGGGAGGAGACAGAAGTGCTTAGACAGTAATAAGTCTATGATGTCTTCTTCAGAATCCATAAGTTGTCATTTGGAAGAGAACAGAAATTTATTTTAATTTATTCCAAAGAAAGAACCCATCCATTCATTCATTCATCTGAAATTCATGATCACCTAATATGCACTAAGCAGTAATCTAGGCACCTGGATTATAGTAGGAAAAACAAGAAAAGAAACAAAAAATAAAATAAAATTTCTTCCCTGGTGGTAGTTACCTTTTAGCACGAGGAAACATCTAATGATGAGAAAGAAAAGCGGGGAATGAGGTCAATGATGTAAGGCCTTCTAAGCCAAAGTATGGACTTTGAACCTAAGTGACTTGAAACACTGAAGGGTTTTGAGCAGAGAGGTGCCACAATCTGGCATATTTCATTTGATCATTCCTGATGCTGAGTTGAGACTAGACTACACAGAGACAACAGGAGACCAGTTTGGAAGCTTTGGCAGTAATCAGGAGAAGGATGGTGGTAATAAATTGTACCAGACGGTGACAATGGCCATGATGGACTGACAAGGTGTGGTATGTAAGACCAAGAAGAGTAAAGATGACAACAGATGGTTAAAGGTAAACTGGACGGCAGAAGTTTTAGAATCAGAGCAAGTTTGGAAGAAAACTCAGAGGTCTCCTAGACCCTTACAAAAACAACTCCTAGGGAAAAAAAAACACAAAAAACAAAATGTTATACTATATTCTAAATATATGAGTAACAGTAAAACACGAACAGTTTCCTTAAGGAGATGATATCTACTAAGGGAGAATAAAAATGCAATGTGATAGTAGAATGAAAAAAGAACCCATGTAGCCCCAAATGAGCAAATACTATTTTTTCAGTCTAGGAGCCTAGACATTTTAAGAAACCTCTGAGTCTTGGCTTTCTTGTTTGTAAAATGTAAAAAACATTTTTTTTTTAAGATTTTATTTATTTATTTGACAGAGAGAGACAGCGAGAGAGGGAACACAAGCAAGGGGAGTGTGAGAGGGAGAAGCAGGCTTCCCGCAGAACAGGGAGCTCGATGCAGGGCTCGATCCCAGGACCCTAGGATCATGACCTGAGCCGAAGGCAGACGCTTAAAGGCTGAGCCACCCAGGCGCCCTAAAAAACATTTTTTATCTTATTTGCTCATAACACCAGCATTCACCCTCTCGCTTCTGCCTCTCGTCAGATATGCCTTTTTTCCTCACCCCTCCATACACCTTCCATCTCCCACACCTACCAGGAGTAGGCCCCCCAGTCCCCAAGCTTTGCTCACCCACTTCTAACTTCTGCATGTAGTTTCCCTCTCTGCCTCCTTGCTACATTGAAACTTCTCTGGATATTGCCAACTTCTCTGGAGCCATTCTGTAATCCACACCACTCTTTCTCAGTCCCCCAAACAAAAAGGGTTCAGGTTATTACTTACTCTGAAGTGAGACTGAAAAAAATCCCCAAACAATCATTACTTCTCAAGAATTTACTTCAAGACATCTCACATTCCCAATGTTCTTTGCTGATGGCCAGCAACCCCCCAGAAGCCGCTACTACTTTCATTAATGCCTTCAGCACATTAAGTTTTTATCCCTAGGCAGAATGACTCTAGATGTTATCAACTGTACCTCTTCATTTTTCTTCATGGGCTTTGCACTTAGCAGGTGGTCACTACACATTTGTTGAATAAATGAATCTTAACATTCCAAGTCTTTGAGTTCATCTTGGGTGGTAACAGAATTTATATTAGGGACTCCTCTTTACTCCTTAGCTGTAGTATTTGATTTCACTGGCTTTTAAAGGCCATCATTTCCAGTCTATTTCTACCTCACATGTCTCAAAGGGTATTGGTCCAACGTAAACATCCTGAATTTAAAAATTCTCTGAAGGTATGTAACATTTGTCCTTAAGCTTAAGGAAAGATAAAGTAAAATTAAAATAAAATGAGCACTTCTCATCACCTTACATACCTTGATTCTGAGACCACCTTTTCACATGTTAGACTCCACTGGATAGCAGTCCCACTCTAGAACCCCATCAAAAGCAATCTGTAAAGGGAGGGCTGTGCCAAAACGGTCCCATTTCCCATCTGACAGCTTAGGAATGAGCTGCTTCTGACTGTGAGTAGAATGATCTTCACAGACTGTCAGAACTCACAAAACCAGCAAAATGAGAATAAACAAAGATGATTTTCAATGTCGAGACTAAAATTTTCTGATGTTAACTATCACCCTTCACAATGAAACTTTCCTTCTCTGTTCTCTAAACTCCAGAATCCCACTCTGCTCTATCTAGGCTTCACTGTTTTGGATCTGCTTTACTTACGACTATTGCTGCCTGTGTGTTAGAGTCATCTGTTTGAATAAGGCACAGGATCTGTGAGGGCAAGCAGTACATTCACTGCTTGGGCACTTCCCTTGTCCTGACGGCACATTAGTTTCAAGGAATTATTACCATTCTGCTTTTGTGTGAACACTCAGCACATCTGTCCATCCAAAGGCTGTCTTTCTGCTATAAAAGCTAATATTCCTACTGGTCCCTTCCACCAGACACTCCCCTGTTCATTGCCCAGGTTTAGTCAAGGGGTAAAGACACTGAAGCTTTAAGTTACTCTCTTTTTCTCATGATTTTAGACCTTAAAAAGAATACCACAAAAATAGGACGCCATGGTTGTGACATGTTCATTCCAACAGCAGGATCTGGTTGCAAATGGAGAGCAATTTCTACTACCAGGCTTCCAGATTCCCATCTGTTCTAAACACATTCTGTAACCTCTCTAAAATCTGGAGCTTCCTCATGGTCTTTAAGCAAATTCCAGAACGTTCCTGTAGCCTAACAGCAAGTTCTCTTTTTGTGAAAGTTAGCTGAGTTGTTTTCTCTATTTTTGTTTGCTTGTAACAAAGAAACCCTAACTGATACAAAGCGGTAAGTATGCCTTTTTAATTATGACCTCTACAGGCCTTGGGCCTAGCGAGCATTGTATAAATATTTATTTAATGAGTGATTGAATAAAAGTTATTTTAGCAGAAGAGGAAAGATGAGACAACATAAATGAGCATTCAGATTGAGCTGAAAATGGACCCTGCTTTGTCCTTGTTTCTTTCAAAACATTTTCTCTCCTCCCTGGTAATTTTTTCCTACCCTGGTTTCTGGTTTTCAGTAGTAATTTACTTTAAAGATAATACTGCCATGTTTCTTTGAACTGAAACTGTCCAGCAATTTATGGCCAAATTTAAGTTTGGCATAACAGGCTTAATGTTCAGCTTTCCATCTGTATTCTGTGCTTGGCAAAAACCCAGGGAAACTTGGGATTTTATGCTCCTGAATTTTATAAGCCAGTAAACACAAAGGTATTGGAATTGTATATCTTAGCATGAAACATTTTATCTTGTGCATAAGAAATATCAAATTGGACTATGATATAGGCAGCTAAGGGATTTGTGCTGCTTCCTCCCTTTAGAAATGTTCTTATTTAAGAACCAATGTTTGTGGAAAGTGATGATAGAACAAAAACAGTGATTTACTTTGTTCAGTGTTCCCAGACTGTCCAGCTAACTAGCTATGGATTCTATTATGGATTCTATCATGTTATCTTTCCAGTGGTCCACGGTGGTCAAGGTCTGCTATATATCATTTTATAGAGAGATTCAACAGAGCCCCCACAGAACTGAAGTGATTCCAAAGGTCATGCAGCTGGTTAATATGAAGCCATAATCAGAATTTAGGTTTCCTTCATGCCGATCATTAGATGTAAAGTTAATTCATTACTTGATTTATGATAAATGATTTTCACACGTTTATCCAACAGTTTTGTTTGTGGTATACTTTTTCATCTGTCATGTGCCAGATATGTTATAGGGTCTGGGAATGGTGCTAGGAAAAAAACAGATGAATCCCTGACCTTAGTCTCAATGTGGAGGATGCTAAGCATGGGACTGAGTAATTCCTAATATCTGAGAATTTGTTCAATCTTTTAGAATCCTCAACCAGGCCTGGCCTGAAATGGATGACACTGGCCTTAATTGTGATGCTGATGTTGACTATGATAATGAAAATCATGGTGGAGGGTGATCTCCAATTCTGTATACTTCTTCACTGAACATTAAATATCACTATCCTCTGAAAGAATGCTAACATCCATGTCTCTAAAAACATGTTGACTCCTGAAACTGTTCCAGTGATACTGTCAATGATATCACTCTTCTCCATCAACATTCCTACCAAATCCAAGTCCATACCACGGAATGCCATCCTCCTATGGTCCAAGAGGCAGCCTGACCCTTTCTTAACCTCTGATACCTGATTATGACAGTCCAGTGCAAGGTTAAGAGACAAACTCAAGTGGAGAAATATTGACTCAGGAGCAAAATATAATAAATATGCAAATCTCTCCTTTCAGAAGCCTTATTCCAGGCCATCTAATAATGTCTCCATATTTTTTCATGTTATTATTCTCCCTGCTGCAGTGGGAGGAGGCTGCTTCTGCAGCAGTGCTTTTCTGCCTTCCCACCTGTTTACATTTACTATATGGCTGCCTAGGGAACCCTGCAGAAAATAATGCTTGTGTGAGCCATTTAGTTGACTACATGTCAAAAAGTAATTTGAATCAAAGAGTCACTAACTTAATTGATGGTGATGGCTCCATCCAAAAACAACCAAAGAAATTGATGTTGTGCAAATTGCACATATATTGCTCTTGAATTTGTGAGCATATTCTTGTTTGCCTTGACAGGATTCAAATTATCTTTCGGACAGCTCGACACATTACTTAAGATGTGCCTGTATGTGAATTTTAGCTGCTAAAGGGGGCAATAACAACCTTCCTATGAAATTAATTCCCATGACTTCAACTTCATCTTGTTCTTTTTTTTACTCATTCCCTGTAAATACCCCTTCTATTCCTTTGCAATTTGTGTTTTAACCTCCGTTCTAGTCACCATGGAATAAAGACCTATTGTCTCTGCAGACCCCATAGAGACCTAAGGTCTTAAAGAGCAGAAGATGATTCATCACAGTCAATGAAAGAATTTTAAATTATGTGGACACATTCCCTTCAATGCCACTGGCTTTTATTTTTGAATTGTCATTGGGTCCTTTTTGAGGGGTGGTGATACTCGACAGTTCAGAATAAGTTGATTTGCAATAAGCCTATCTCCCTGAGAGAACCAGAATTTAGATCCTGCGCTGAGGAGGCCAGCCCAGCAGTCATCCCCCCATAATGGTGGTGGTATGGGTCAGAGCACTGGGTCAGAATAAGGAACACAGTCAGTTTGCAACATACAGAGTTGTCTACATGAGGATGTAAGACTCTCAAGAATAGCTCTGAAAAGTGGTGCTATCCTAGGCATTTCTCATAAGTGCCAAGTCCAGCAAACAGTAAAGTAAAGAGAGCACTGGCTCAAGGGGGAAGAAACACAGCTATCAGGTATACTTCTGACACGAAGGAGTTGTTGGACATGTGTGACAGACACATTATCTTCAAACAAGGTGGTATTTACAAAAGATTAGAAGTTTTCCAGTATTGGAAGTGAAGTTACTACAAGATCAGAAGGAAGACTAGGCAGCATCCCACTTTCTTGGCCCACCTCCCTGCTTATGGTGATCATCCCATGGAGCTCTAAATGGCCATGAACGTAGCCTGAAAATCTAAGGACTACAGAGTGTTCAAGAGGCCTGTGATGGTTAATTTGATGTGTCAACTTGACTGGGCTAAGGGATGCCCAGCTAGCTGATAAAACATTATTTCTGGGTACGTCTGTGAGGGTATTTCTGGAAGAGATTAGCATTTGGTTCAGTAGATTGAGTAAAGAGATCTGTCCTCACCAATGTGGGCAGGCATCCTTCAGTGTGTCTAGGGCCCAAATGGGAAAAAAAAAAAAAAAAAAAAAGAAGAAGACAGAGAAAAGGAAAATTCTCTTTTCTCTTCTTGATCTGGGATGTCCCTTTTTCCTGCCCTGAAATAGTAGAGCTCTTGGTTCACAGGATTTTGCACTCAGACTGAATTTTACTACCAGATTTCCTAGTTCTCCAGAATATAGAAGGCAGATTGTGGGATTTTTGTCCTCCATAACCACATGAGCGACTTCCTATAATAAAATCTCCTCATATATCAGTTCTGTTTCTCTGGAGAAACCTCACTAATATAGAATCTTAATAACTTTTATATCTCCAAAATATACTTGTAGCAGGCTCAATATTTATGGTAACAAAAGTCATTGGTATAAAAATTAAAATTTATTTCTCTACAATCAACATTAGCTTTGCTCTTGAGCCTCATCCATGAAAGTGGTGGAAATTTTAATTTTCCAGCTAAATTATACTTACTCCTTCACTTCCCGTCTTCTTGGATTGGAGGGTAGGTGTTTTAAGGGGAGGGCCATTAACCTCTGATCACTGTTACACTGGTTGGTACTACTGGTAAGAGCCCTATGCATATGCACTAGTTTTTCAGCATAGTAGTACCTGGTAATTTCTTATGAGTGAAACTTGGGGCAGCTGACTCATCCATACAGTTTGTCTTTTGTTATTCATCTTCTAAGGCCTGGCTTCTTCACTCAGTACATTCTAAGAAGCCTCCTCACCAGACACCATAGCAGAGACTTAGCTCTCAGCTTCCTTAAACTCTCATGATGGATTCACAGATATTTCTTACAAATTCTCTATGCTCTCAAGCGTCATTGAAAACCAAACCTATCTCCCATTCCCTCTCTCGCTCTCTTGCACTCTCCCTCTTTCCTTCTCTTTCTCTCTCCCAAGACAGCCCAGCTGCCTTTCCAATCTGTTTGGCTGTCTCATTTTTAATGCAAGACGTCCTGATGCTTTCTCCATGACAGTCTCAGAAAGGTAAGAAGCGTTAATCACTGAGAGTTAATCCCATGGTTCTATAAACTCTCCCTCTCCTCTCCTACTTTACTCTCACCCTCACCAACCACTACTGCACCCCAGGCAGAGTCCTTCCTTCTGTCCTTCCTTCCTTCCTTTCAAGATTTTATGCGTTTACTTCTTTGAGAGAGAGAAAGGGAGAGAGAGAGAAAGGGAGCACAAGCAGGGGGAGCAGCAGAGGGAGAGGGAGAAGCAGGCCTCCTGCTGAGCAGGGAGCCCAAAGCCAGGCTAGCTAGATCCCAGGACTCTGAGATGATGACCTGAGGTGAAGGCAGACACTTAACTGACTGAGCCACCCAGGCACCCTCTGCCGTCCCCTGCCAGGAAGAGTTCTTAACTCCCTTCTACTCTTCTGTTTCCCACAACCTTGCCATTCGGGATTTTTTGGTACAGACACTGAGACCTACATAGGCTTTACTGTGTAAATGTCTCGTGTAATAAATTCTACCTCAAAACTCTAGTTTTGGAATAAGCAATTTGGCCTCCATATAAATTTTCTACCACAGACTTTGCAGCATCAATTTTAGATTCAACTTTGAATCGCAAAGCTGGACAGTATTATTTGTTGACCTAAATCACAAATATTCTTATCCCATGGACATAGAGCCCAGCTTTCATAGTTTGGAATTAGACAACTCTCTGATGCTCATGGCTCTATTTGGCCACATTCTGGAGCTACTCTTTTCCCAGTGAAGACTCCACCATGTGTCTGGATTTCAAAGATGAGGATAGTGACCTAGACTGAATTTGACCACCCTAAACTTCATGTTAATTCTATGATCCTCCTAAACAATCAAATCAATAGTACAACTGTACCTACTGCATTCTTGAACCACTCCCCTACAGCTTGTGATGTGCTTAGTACTACTGACCACCCGTCTATAATCCATTTTTTTATAATGTGATTGTTTATCATGATACTATAAAAAGCTTTTCAGACAATACCTTCCACATGTCATCACTACCCCAACTCCCAGTGAGACTGTCTATCCTTAACACTGTATCCGGGGTGGATCTGTACATAGCTCTCTAACTTCAGGATGTAATACTATATGCATTGAATCCTAATAAAATTCTCATTAAAAAAGACAAAACTGTCATTTCAGCATTTCTTCGATTCATTTGGTCATTTAAATAAGTGCTTCTTAAGCTTTAATGTGCATATGCATGATCTGGGATCCTGTTAAAATGCAGATTCCTATTCACTGAATCTGAGGTGAAGCCAAAGATTCTAAGAAGTTCCCAAATTATGTCAGTGCTGCTAGTCCATGAACTACAAGTTACACAAACTATCCATTATTTATTTCAATTTCCCTTGGCTGGGTCTCCCTTATTATTCTATTCTCACTTTATAACAGTGTCCTCTAATTACGCAGACATTATGATTGTGAGGTAATCCAAATTAAATGCTATTTTTCTTGCATATAAAAATTGCTTAGATGTGTATATATTTCTTATCAAGTTTTGTTTGTTCATATCCAGTTGTGCCCGCATAGTTATTATAAACAATTGTCCACCTCATTGCATAATACAACACACTTCACACAACATACTAAAGAAAATATTTAAAAACACTTTCTTTAGTAAAGCCATTTTCATATGCATTGACTGATGTTTAAATGTATGAAAACTGAAGGGGATCAGAATATGTGACCTCAAAATATGCCACTTTGGCATGTGGATTATTTTGAGCTTAAGGCAATCAAAACCCAGCAGACTCAAGGAAAAAAAAAAAATACCTCTCCCTTAATTACCTAAAAGAATTCAGACGGGCAGCCAGACCCAGAAAGAGAACTATTAACAGAATGACCTATCTGTATGGCAGGACAAACATCTAATTACCAACACCTGCTCTTCTTATTGTCCTGTGAATTACCACCACCACCACCCCAACTTTGAAGCCCCAGGTCCTTAACCCATTCCTTAACTCAAGATGGCATATAATCATCAACTGCCTGACTTGCCCTTGGGTCTCATATTTTCACGGGTCTCCCATACATATAAAATTAATTTTTTTTCTCTTGTTAATCTGTCTTTTTTTTTAAAGATTTTATTTATTTGAGAGGACGAGAGAGAGTGAGAGCGAGCGAGCACAAGTGGAGGCAGGTAGAGGAAGAGGGAGAAGAAGGCTCCCCACCAGGGAGGGAACCCAATGTGGGGCTCGATCCCAGGACCCTGGGATCATGACCTGAGCCGAAGGCAGATCCTTAACCAACTGAGCCACGCCATGTTAGCCTCTGTTAATCTGTCTTATGTCAATTTAATTATTAGACCAGCCAAAGAATATAGAAGGGCGACAAAAAATTTTTCCTCCCCTGAAAAACAATGTAATGAAAAAAGCACCTTGTATTCTAGATGAAGTCACATGATTGTGAGCAACTGAATTGACTCTGCATTATTTAATTTTCCCCCATACACTGGCCTGACCCTACCTGCACCAGTCATTCAGCCCTACCTGTATTATGAAATAAAGCAGATAAATTAGAGGGGTGTCTGGGTGGCTCAGTCAGTTAAGCATCTGACTCTTGGTTTCAACTCAGGTCATGATCTCATGGGTCCTGAGATCAAGCCCCACATCAGGCTCCATGCTCAGTGTAGAGTCTGCTTGAGATTCTCTCCCTCTGCCTCTCTGTCCACCCCCACTTACATGCACTCTCTCTCTAAAATAAAATAAATAAAAATCTTTAAAGCAGATAAATCAGAACCCCCATCAACTTCATCTCTACAAGGGTGCTGGGGTGGCTGTTGCTTGCTGGCACCTCTCCTCCTGATCTGACCATAAGTGTATGTGACCTCAGTTACTGCCTCAGTACTCAGATCCTCGCTTCTTTCTGCCCTATTCCCTGAAACTTCAGTCTTCAGACTGCCCACTAGCCCTCTTTCTTCATCCCCTCACTTTGTTGTACACCTGTTCAGAGTGGAATGGGGTAGGTTAGGACTGGAGAGAGATGACTGACAAGCAAAGGAGCTTAAAAAGAAATGACCAAATGTCCAATAAGTACCAAGCCATATGCTCGGCATGACTTCACACTAAGCAGCCTCACAGTTACCCAAAACAAACTGGGTCTCTGCCTCTAAAAACTCAGCTTTCATTTCCAAGGAAATTTTGACGGAAAAAGTGAAACCTATTGTGCCTTTTCTCTTTCAAGTGACATCTCCCAAGCACGACCTGCTATTTTGCTGGTTTTGGTGGCAATGAAAAATGCCAAGCACAGATCTAGTCCGTGCATTTTGAGGCAAAAGACCTTTTGCTGGGCTGGAACAACACCACCACAAAGCAAAATCCATCTTTTGTCCCACTGTCAGCAGGCGAAAGCTGCAAAAACAGGAAAGGTTTACATAAGAAAGCGCTCAAATGTTAATCCATTTTTATAACTATGCTAGACCCCAAACGTTTTATAAGCTTCTGAAATACTGAGATAACTCTTCGCTTACTTGTTTCACCTTCCTTTACAAAACAAAGGTAGCCTAGAAGAAGGGAATTAGCTGAAGTCACAATGAAAGTGACACTTTTCCTTCAGCAGGCCACTTTCTCCAAGGCACAAAAGTGGTGGTACAGAATGGAAGCCCAGGACTCTGGAAAAAGAAGACCTGGTTACAGTGATCTGTAGCCTTGCTGGGTGGGTGGGTGGGGTGCTTTGGGGTCTCAGGCTCATCATCACTTGTGAAATTCAATTTAACTATAAGGCTCCTTCTAGTCTAACTATCCTTTTCTTCCAGGAATGAAGTCTAAAAACTTATCTTTTAGCTGAAGACAGAACAAAAGCACATAAATAAGTACAGAAGCAGACATTCTTCAGAAACTCTTCCCTAATTATGATCATATCGTACTTGAGTCCATGTTTACCATGCTTACATGAAAATGAGGAAATTTTTATTTCTCAGCATCTTAAAAGTCTTTCTAAATTTCTACATTAATGGAAAGGGTCCATCTTACATTAATGGAAAGGGTCCACTCACAACAAAGCCTCTAATTCATAAGTTGATCTTAAAAATAGTTAAGGGATTATAAGTTACAAAATTAAATCACTTTTTATTTCATCATAACAATATCTAGAAAGAATATAAGCTCCTGCAGGATAAAAATATCACAAGATAGTTTCTCGAAGACCTCCTAACATCTTACTATTTTGTGGTTTTTAAGAGCAGAAATTCTTAGCTGAGAACAATGGACTGTGGAGAGGATGATAAACATGTGCCCATGGAAATATCAGAACCTCTGGTATTAGGTGTTGGGGAAATAGATCTTTCAAAACATATCCCCTCTGAAACTGTGAAACATACCCTCTACCCCAACATGATGACACTGAGAAAGACAAGAAATGTTCCGTAGGAGAATACATGAAGCATGCATGAGGAGTAGAGGCTGAAAAAAAAAAATCTGTGAGAAAAGGGAAGACCTCAGAGTACACTTATTAAAAAACAAGACAATAGATCCATCTGACTCACTCACAAGTCTTAGAGATTGCAAATAACCACAAGGACAAAGAGAAAACTGTCAAAGATTTTTATTTCTCAAATTATATTTGTCAGGATTCCATAGAGCATGCTTTTTAATATCACAGATTATATTTGGTCATAGGTGAAGAAGTTGTCAAAGCTTGAAGTGAGTCCAACTCTAATTTCATTTAACCCTCCATAGTCCTGAGTCAGAAAGCAGTAAACCAGTCTCCTACTTTTGGTGGCCAGAGGGAGTATGAGGCCCAGTGGGCTTCTTTAATCTAGAAATGGGCAGGTGAATGCACATTGGATTAAAACTGTGTGTCTGCTCCTATAATGTTATGTGCAATGTCCTTTACATGGAATGGAATAGAGACAGAGAGGGATCAAAAGAAAAAAAAAAGAAAGAAAAAGAAAAAGGAGAAAGGGTGGGAAGCAAAAATGGAAAAGGAATAGAATCTAAAATTAAAATCTAAAATATCAGAAAAGGGGCAGAAGATTAAGCACAAGCTTGCTCAACAAATCTCCAACACTAGGTCTCAGAGGAACCTGTTGAAATGTGAAAGAAGTCGTTTTTTTGTTAAATCAAGAGAAGATCTATGTTAACAACTCAGGGGGCACTAAACTCCAACCCTGGGGAAGGGCAGGCAAAGGAAAATACACTTAAGTTTCTAGAAAGATTCATACAAATTCAGTCATGATGGCAACTCTCTGGGTTGATAATGAAAGATGTACCTTTGGAGGTTTTGGCCCTAATCATTTTATGCTGATATCTGGGAAGACAAAGCTGTAAAACCTGATCACATCAATTTATAAACACATTCTGGGCTAAAATGAACATAAGAATGGCTCTGGAAGTCTCTGTCTTATACTTAAATTTTCTATCCAAGTTGACAAGCCCCTCTCTTCTGCTGCTGAAACAAATCTATAAAAACAATTGTAGGGATGAAAAGTTTTTCCTTCTTTCTTTGAAGTGTTCTATGGCTGATCTAATAATTAAACTGATAAAAGACAGATTAACAGGAGAAAACCAAACAGAACTTTAATTAACATGTATATCTACGATATACAGGGAAAAATCCTAGGAAAACTGAGTCACTCCAAAATGGCCAAGCCATCACCTTAAATACCATCTTCAGCTAAAGACAAAAGATGTTGGTGGTAGGGGGTTAGTTGAGGGAGGTTATTAAGAAAAGACAGCAAACAAGGGTAATGTTGTTATACAGATTTAAGCTGTTGTCTTTTCCTCTGATAAGAGTTTCTAGAATTCAGAGTCACTCCCTTCCTTCTTTCTGGTATAGCGAAGGAGACACCCTTACAAATGGAGATTTCCCTTTTATGTGTAAATGTCTCTTACAAAAGAATAACTTCTTGGTTTTCAGAGCTTCTCCTATGTTTGTAGTTTCTTAAAAATAATCAGCCTGAAATAATCCTTATGCCAAAGAGATATATTTTAGAGTGACAAATTTTGTTCCCCTACACATGCAAAACAGACCAGCTAGGAAACATACTTCGTTAAAAATACACAACATCTATAGCATTCCCCAGACTCTATTAAAAATCCATTTACAAATCCTCTAACCACTGTCACTCTGGACCTTGAGAATCATACCACAAACAAGAGGTCCTTTCTAAGCAGAATGCTGAGTTGTTTGTTAATGAGAGATGAGTCAAGATGTCTCATCCAATATCATGATTCTAGGGCAGGGGACAAAGGGAGAGGCTTTTTAGAAGGGAGGTAAGTAAGCACAGGACCAACTTCTCCTTTTAGGTCCAACCATGCCCAGGACACTGTAGTTCAGCCCTGGACACAATATTTTGAAAGACAAAACTGAGGGACTAAAGGTTCTTCAAAACTGAATGGTAGTGTGACCAGCTAGAGCTCAAGACCTGACTTTCACTGCTCACCTGCTTGTATCCACTCACCTTAGTCCCTTATTTTTCCTTAAGCTCTTCTTTCCAGTTTAGCTCTTAACTCACACAAAAGACCCTATGGGCATAACACCCCAGGATGGAAATCAAAACTACCCCTTAAGCAATAATGGCTGCCCAGAGGAAGAGCTCCTGTGGCCCAGACAACACAGACCAGTTTGAGCTAAACCCCCAGCTTGCACCATGGAGTGACCTCTGGAATAACCAACAATCACCTTTACCTCATTATGATACTAAAATCTCTGCCCAAGGAGGAGCACAAGCCTCATTTACGTAATATGCAATGTATGTATAGACATGTTTTCTTAAGGCCCAGGAGCAACCTCATGCCCTCCTCTCTATATGATGACAAGGCTTCTCTATCTAAATATTCATCCTAACCCTAAATGAAAGGAATCCATTCACCCTTGCTCGGGGAGTCACAGCTCTGGAAGTTATTCCCTGTGATCTCCTTATTTGCTGCAAATAAAGTTTACTTTGTGTGACAGCTCAACCTGGTATAATTTCTATCTGTGACTCACCAAGGAGAAAACTCACATTCTTTTGGTTACAGTAGGAATTGTGAAAAGACATGGAACTATATTAACCCAAGGATGGAGAGAAGTTTCCCCAAAGCAGTTAAAACCAAATACAAGATGAATTTTACTATGAACCCTCTCTGTAACCTTCTCGGGCATATCGCTAAACCTTCTTTAGGTCATTCTTTCAATCTTTATTATGCTGTATGGGCTGAGGGCAGGCCGCTTGAAAATGGGCCATTTTGGCATGTGGATTATTTTGAGCTGAAGGCAATAGAGGCCCTACTGGCTCAAGAGAAACTTTTTTCCCTCCCTTAACTACACAGAATAATCTAAACTGGAGGGTCTTTCCAGAATAAGGCTTATGATGAGAGATAAATTTGATCTGAGTAAGCTATCTATATGGCAGGGCAAACATTTGTTTACCAAACATTACTTTTTTTTTTTTAATTTTCCTGTGAATTGCATTCCTTCCCTTTGAAGTCCCAGACTCCTATCCCCTTTTCCCTAATTCAGAATGACATATATACCTCAGTTTGCCTGTCTTTGAAATTTCCATGTCATGTAGATTCCCTTTATGTACACTATTAAATTTGAGTTTTTCCTATTAATCTGTGCCATGTCAATTTTATTTTTAGTCCAGTATGAAGGACCTTAAAGGGGACAGGAATTCTTGCTCTGCAAAAAAGGGACGGGACATTCTGGCTCCCTGACAATGTTACTGATCAATCTATCACTGCCATAACCGTTAACTCTAGAAAGGAACAGGTCAGACACTATGCTACAACTGCTCAGTCCCAGGGTATCCCAAGGGGGATGGACAAATTGAAAGCATACCTCCTGTCTGGGTTTGCCAATGCTGTTGCTGAACAAACTGGGACAAACTCATCACAAGAGAAGCCAGTAACTCAAGAAATGAGAGTTTGGAAAAGAGAAACGGGAAAATTATTTCAGGTGCCAGGAGCCGGAAGAGGTGGCAGGCTCAATCAAGCCTTAACAACTGACCTGTCCACACACGAGATGGACACCTAGAGTTTTATAAGGAGAGGTTCAGCGGGGGGTATGTGCAAGAGAGCAGGCAGAGAGCACGTGATTACGGATGGGAGTTGTTGGTATGTGTTTAGCCCAGGACCTTGGGCAGGCAAGGGGATGTGTGGGGTGTGGTCACTAGGCATTTTCTTATCACAGCTCTTCTGTTCTGCTGGTTGGAATGTTCCAGTCATTATAGTCTTCTTCAGTGCCTCAAGAAAGTGTGAAAAATAAGCACAATGATTTTTAGTTAGAACATGAGTTAAGTGGTCTTGCCTATTTCTAGTCTATAGTTGAGTAAAAGGACTTACTGACAACAATATACATTATGGAGCGCCCTGAAATTTCAAGCCCTGACCTAAGGTGCTCCCTTCAATAATTTGCTATATTAGGATTAGGAAGAAACAAATATGCAATTTAACTCCATTTACAAAATGCAAGGGAAAGAACATCTATAAAATGAGTAACCGGGGCTTGGTAGTCTCTAAGATCTCATCTGATAGGAAAAGCAAGGGGTCTAAAATAGAGTTTTCCCAAGCAAAGAAATCTTGATAGGAATCAGAAAAGGCAAAGTACAACTTGTGACATATACTTAAATTTATCTAGATGGGAGTAAACAACAAAACAATTCATAAACTCTTTTGCCAACACCAAAATATATTAGTTTGAGCACTGTGGTGTCTGTTATGATATTCTGGGTTTCCATAATTCCCCATCTGTGCTAAAATATACCAGAAACATGTCAGAACATGACCCATTTCAAGCATGAGGGCAGTTCTAAGATTTCAATGCCTATTCCATATATTCAAACTCCATACTAGATTTCTGGGCAAAGCGATTCTCAAGCTGTTTCCTTCCAGATGTCTCAGCATATAGATACATTTGTTTAAATGTTTAAAGATGTCTCCCCCTTGGCAAGAATCTCTCTGAACCCATACATTCCATTATTTGTGTGTACAAGAAGCATATTTTTTTCAATGTTCAAAAGAAAAATTTTAAATATAAAATAATCATAATATGTGTTGTAAATGGGTAATTCCTTTATAACCTATCAGTTGATTGATGTTGAAGTTTTATAATTCTAAATAAAAACCTGAAAGCCAAATCAGTGAACTCTGATTTAGTGATCAGTTGGACGTCCAGCTGTATAACACATACTAGGAATTCCAGTGTAGGTTTTATCTTTATTCTGATGATGTTACTTGGGACCTAGAAATGCCTGTATCTTGCTGTTTCAATCACCATTCCTCCAGTCAAGTTTCCTGAACAAGGATGGGTAGAAGATAGGGAATCACAACACTATTCTGAGCACTGGGCTCTATAGACTAATGGTTAAATTTGGAGCTCAAAATTTATGTTTAAGGACTTAGGTGGATCTTTTCTACCTCACTACATTTCTCACACCCCCCAAAACTGAGGAAAAATTGAGATCAGCACACTCAAGCATACCAAGAAAATTCCTGTTGCCTTTAACTGCTAATTGCTCATTATTTTCCCAATTTTATCCCCTACTTCTTCCGTAGTTACACAGTTCCTATTTTTGCCTTCAGGTCATGGACACCCAAGAAGAGAAGACTGAGAGTGGGGAAGGGTAGGAGGGAAGCATTACCAAGGGGAAAGGGGAAACTCTGGGGGATGACGGATATGTTCATTATCTTGACTGTGGTATAAGTTACAGAGGTGTGTGTGTGTGTGTGTAAAAACTCAGATTGTGCATTCTGAACAATAATACCATCCTGAGCATCTGTCAGTCAGTGCTACATTCCCAGTATTTTGTACACCTTCTTTACATTGTTCTATTAATTCACAACTGAACACACAGTTGCCAGGCAAAAGCCCACCAAGTGACTGACTGAGCCTAAATTGATGTTTTAAAATGCTTAATGATTTTCATTTCTGTCTAGATTTATTAAGTTTTGGATTTATTATTTGAGTGTAAAAGCATGATAAGATATAATTTCTCCCAAGATCCTAAAATATCAGGTACTAATGTGACGTTACAGATCAAAATACAAACTTTTAGAAATGTAGACCAGAGCCAGTTAAATGGCTCATAAACTTTTCACACCTGTCAAGGTTTTAAATGTGTCTGGTTTGGAGACTGAAGGCAATTTGCTTTAAAATTTTTTTTTTTAAATAATTTCAAACTTATTGAAATTTGCAAGTAGAGTACAAAGAACTTTTTTCCTGAACCATTTCAAAATAGGCTGCCAAAGAGATGCTACATCATCCCTCAATATGTCAGTATGTATTTCCTGCAACAAGGAAATTCTCCTACATAACCAAAACACAGCAATTAAAATCAAAGAATTAACATTGATACGGTGCTACTATCTCATATTGACCTCATTCAACTTTCATGGATTGTCCTAATAATGTCCTTAATAGCAAAAAGATCCAATTCAGAATCACACATCGCATTAGTTTTCATGTCTCTTTAGCTATCGGTGTCTGAAATAGTTCCTTACTTTAGCCCTGATATTTGTGAACTCAACAATTTGACGACTATAGGGCAGATATTTTGTAGTATATTCCTCAGTCAGAGTACACGTGAAGCTTCCTCATGTCATGATTAGGTGAGGTTATGCATCACTGACTGGACAATGAGAAAGTGATGCTGTGTTCTCTTAACAGCCTATCAGGTACCATATCATTTCAATTTGTACCAATAATGATGATATTCATGTTGACCCTTTAATTAGAGTCTGCCAAGCTTTTCCACTACGAAGATACTATTATTCTTCTGTAAATAAGTATTTTGAAGGGAGTTTATTTGAAACTATATTAATATCCCATCCAACAGCAATCTATTAATTAATTAATACCGCAAGAGACTTGTGGTCACCTATTTTACTTAAGAGGTTACAGTCTCTTACCATCATTTATTTTGATACTCAAATTGCCCCAGATTGCCCAGTGGAGGCTCAGTGGAGTTGGCTTCCCTGCCTTTTTCACCTGTCCCCATCATTCTTTGAGTACATCTTCTCTTTGTGGCAGAAGATTGTTCAGGCTCCTTCCATACTACCCTTGCTCCAGTCCTAGAATCAGGCATTTCTACAAATATCCCTGGTTCTTTTGGTGGTAGAATAGTAGTTAGAAGCCCAAGATATTGGCTCTCATGCTATTGCATTATTGCTTTTTCCATGTCATTTCAGTGAACAGAACTAGGAAATTCACACACATCTCCCGTATACACACCCATGTGTGCACATCTCTCTCTCCCTTTCTCATCTCCATTGCATTGCACTGAACCTCTAGTAACTAGAGTCTAGTAACTAGAGTTCATACAAGTCTTCCCCATTTCAGTAATTACAGTAACCTCTAGTCTCAATAGTAATCTCTATAGTAAACCTCTCTAAAACCTCTATGGTAATCTCTAGTCTAGTAACTAGAGTTCACACAAGTCTTCTCCATTTCAGTAATTATAACTTCTCCAACAGCAAGAAACTTGGCTCTCAACTGTCCTAGTATATTTGACCAAAACTTCCAGCATTATCGTCCCACTGAATAATATTCCATTGTCTGCATGTATCAATTTATTTACTCATTCATCTAGTGAAGGACATTTGGGTTACCTGATTTATTTGAACTACTATGGTTATTTTTTTCAAAAAGGAATATTCCTTAAAATGATTTTCGGCATCATAAATTGCAAGTTTATATAATTTGAGGTTTTTAGTCTTAATAATTGTGAATGTGCTATGCTTCCTCTGTCCTAGGAAAACTACATGGCATGGGAAATAGAAAGTATGGATATGCAGAGTT
Organism: Ursus americanus; assembly: GCF_024610735.1. Lineage (NCBI taxonomy): Eukaryota > Metazoa > Chordata > Mammalia > Carnivora > Ursidae > Ursus > Ursus americanus. The sequence goes on from NC_142145.1 coordinate 32,907,363, forward strand.
AGATTAACTTGCATTTGAATACTTCTCTGCCACCTACCAGCTCTAGGACCTCGAAAACTCACTTAACCTTGTCAGCTGTGCCTTTAGGCCAATCCTGATCTGAGAATGATACATTTACTGAGTCTTGCCACAACATTTTCAAAGTTATTGTAATACCACTTTTGATGATTATTGGGCTTAAATTCTAATTTTGCCCTTATGCCCAAGTTTATTTTCTAGTCCTCTTCAGTTAGTTTCCTCTGTCCATCCACCCACCCACCCACCCATCTATCCATGGATATTATTCCATAAAAATTAAGTGACGTTGTATGCTAGGCACTGTATTAGGTCCTGAGATGCAGAGGAGGGAGATACAGTCAAGTGAAAAAGACAACATAAAGGGGTACATTTACACGATGTTATGAGGCCACAGAAAAGAGACATTGAGTCAGCCTGGCAGATGCTCTGAGAGGCTTCTTGGATAATGAGTTACGCAGGGCAAAAGTGGAAGGTAAACAACAGTGTGACAGACAGTAGAAAAAACAGCACAAGAAAAGGCACAGAATGAGACTTGAAACTGAGAGGCACATAGTTCACTACACTTCATTCCCTGGCCTGGGTCCAGAGGACCTGCCTGGCACCTTGGCCCTTCTAGCTTTTGGGCCTGCCTTGCCTGATCAAGTTTCCTAATGATAGGCATGCATTCTACCTACTGTACCAAACTGCTGTCCCATTTGACTCTCTAAATGTTGGGAAAGATCTGCCAGAATGTCCAGTATGGTGTTCTGCTGACCTATTTGGACATGTCCATGCCCTCCAACAGACCATTCAGATGCTAAGTATAGAACATCTTTTTTTGGCAGAACCTCCTTCTTCATCTTTTCTTGTCTACTCCATAATGCCGGAATTCGTTCTGTGGTATGATCCAAAGTCTGGCAGTAGTATTTGTGAGCATATTTTATAAAATTCAAAACTATGTTTCAGATTTCAGATGCTGATAAAGGCTTCTCACAATGTTCATTTACTTTTTTATTATTTTTTATTTTATAATAATATTTTTTTATTATTTTATGTTAGTCACCATACAGTACATCCCTGGTTTTTGATGTAAAGTTCCATGATTCATTAGTTGCGTATAACATAATGTTCATTTATTGATCAGAAAAATTCACACTGGCTGAATAATCTTTGAGAACTACTGGTTAAAAAAAAAGGAAACTGAGAAAAATATAATAAATTCAAGTAAATTATTAAATTTAAGTTAAATAAATTTATATATATTATATTAAACATATAATTATGTATATTAATCAAATAAATTAAATTTAAATAAAATTAAAAGGGAAGTATTTGATATTTGATTAGAAGTAAGATGAAATGAGAAGTTCAAATGTGCACATCTTCAAATTTTCACCCCTCTGGTCAAACTTAGATCAACTGTTTCATTTAGGGTAATGATTTCCTTCTCTCTTGTAAACTCCTTGAGGCCAAATTATGCTTGGTTAACACATCATTATGATCCTTAGCACACAGCACTAAACTGAAACCAAATAAACATATTTGTTGATTGTTTTCTAATACCTAAGAATCACCACCATAACCTTGGTTAAATGTACCATTTCAGGACAATTCTGTGATGGGAATTACAGCATAAAATATCTTTCTTCCTCCTCTTTACTGACACAGTAACCATTGGCATCTTCAGAAATTCTTCCTAAATATTGTTGCTTCAAAAAGCCTTTTATTTCTAACATTTCCCAGTTTGGACAACCCCTAGCTCAGACCCTCCCTCTTAGTATAATAGCAACAAATATAACATCTTATTTTCACATTACTTATAATAGTTCACAAACTATTCTTCCAACAAATTATACCAACCCTATGTCTTTTTCAAGGAGGTTAATATCATTTCTGTTTCAGAACTAAGGAAACTAAGACTCAAGGAAGGTCACTAGTTCTTCAAAGGCCTCCAAGTAAGTTCAAGTCAGAACATAATTTAGACTCTTGATTCTAAAGCACAGAACTGTGGGCTCCCATTTCAGTTATCTATAAAATGTCTCATACTTTTCTATCTGTATTGACAAGTGTTTTTTGTTTGTTTGAAATGTAGAAGATATTTCTCCCCTCTGGATCTTCCCCCATCCCTACTGTCTAGCATATAGCTCCACACAGACACTGTCTGGGACATATATTGGTCTACTGAATGTATCAGCACTATAATAAAAATTTATGTAGTTCATGTAAAAGTCTAAAACTATACTAACCAAAAATAAAAAAAAAAAAATCCAGTTTTTAGCCATGTCTTTCCCACACACTTTTCTTATTTTCTGTTACAGAATACAGACAACAGCATGCTTTCCTATCAGTATGGAGACCACCGAGACGCTCTACATTATTCAATCTAACAGCAGTGGCTTCCAAGGGGAAAATAAATACCTCGACTGAGGCTTCACTGGTCTGCATCACATGCGCAAGCATGAAGGATTTCTTTGCTGTCAAGCTTTCAGTTGGGAACAAAATCCCCCTGCTGAGCCCTGTTGCTCACTGCAACACTTAAGATATGACTCGGCACATGGAATCTCAGGCGTCTCTGAGCTGGTACCTCTTCTTCCATGTCTCTAAAGCTCAGGCAGGCACAAGAAATGGGATTCTTCACTATCAGTTGGTAACAGATGTGGCAGGTCCAGAGAGCTGACCACCTGTCAGCACATCCAAAGATAAAAATCATTTTCTGGCCACTAGTGGGCCGTGTATTTGCAATGATGTTTCTGGGAATGTGTCTTACTGAATCGTGAGATACAGAGTGGGCAGGGGTAAGAAAAAAAAAGCATTTTCTTGGGACCCTATTAAATGAACAAAATTATGCTGAGGGTTGAAGTTAAAAAAAAAATTATGAAGCAGAGTCCTCAAAGCAGGTGCTTATAATCTAGTTGGGACACCATAATTCAGAATTTTGAAGATACATGGCAGTGAAGATAAGTTGTGAAATATGCCACATTAGCAGTGCAACTATAAATACTACAGAAGTTCTAAAGGAAAGTGATCACCAAGTACTGAGAACTGGAAGTGGAAAAGATCTAATGGAGAAGAGAGATGAGTGAGAGATGAAATTTACAAAAAGTATAGGATTTTAAACAGGGATGGGAAAAGCAAATTTGGGCCCATGAACAGACCACTGATACTGCTTTAGAAGCAATGTGTGAACAATTGTACGGTTAGTAGTGTAGTTTGAGTCAGATATTTAAGGGCATATAAATATTACCCTAAAGACTATTTCCTATAGGCAATGTGGAGTCATTGATGTTTATGTGAAATTGTATGAGAAGTTAAAAGCTGGGCTTTATGAAAGTCAATTCCAGAGGGGGAAAAGATGGAAAAGGGGGAAAGATGGAAAAATGAAATAAGGGAAATTTCTAGGAAATTATCAAGTCATGCAGATATAAAATAATGAGGTGCTGGACATACCTCAGAGCACAAGAAAGGTATAGGGGAATCCAGATGTCAATAATACAGAAGTTACAGATGCTACAAGACATTGTTTTCAGCTAAAAGCATTTACAATTTCATGTAAGCTTGGTGGTGGCAAAATCATAAAGTGGGTGAAGTGTATCTTTAGAGCTATCCTCTTTTCTGACTCATTCACTCAACAGATGTTCATTGAGTACCTATACCATGTGTCAATCCCAATATCCGACACCACCTTCATCATTTTTGGCAATGCACTGGCTCTCCTGACCGAGCTTCAGAATTGTACCCAATTTTCATCCATCAAGTTCTTTACCATCAATGCCTTCTGCCTGGTAGATAATAAATTAATGCAAAAGTTTTAGTATGATAAAAAAAATTGTTATTCCTAGGTAAAGCGTTTTCAACTCAATTAAAAGTATACTGTAAAAGGTCAATACCAAGAGGTAGTAAGGACAGACGATTTGCTTCTTCTGGCCAGCTAGAATTGTGAAGGGAGGAACATGTTTCTCTTCACTTTATTTGTGGGAACACACTACAAAGACTTTTGGTCATCCCACTATAAATTTTCCAAAATAGCTATGGTACAGAACAGCACAAAGTGTTCACAACTCTCACTGGTCCCCTACTTCACAAGTTCTATGAGGCTCCTTTGTACAGCTCTTTAACAGTGTGCACTAGTTATCTCCTACTCTTCATTATTTGTGTGACTCAAATATGAGAAAGTACAATGCATTGTCATTCTATATTCTTTGCAGATTGTTCATTTTGATTCAAGCTTATTATGAAAATTTTAGGCAAGCAATAGCTCAGAGAAAGAAAAGTTGCTCTTACAAAGGAAAGGCCCAGCTGAATAGATAGGAGAGATACCCAATGCACACAATACCTAGAAGACTCAGGAATGGCAAAGAAAACTGATAAACCAGGGTCTCATTCTTAATGATGTCTACATGACATTTTGTGCCTTGCACTTCTGGGAGGGCAGGAACACCCCAGGCACCTCGAACATGAACAGCAGCCGAAGATGCCTCTGCATTCCCACATGTGCCTTAGTGTTCTCTCCGGTAAGCAGAACCTACTCCATTTCTCAAAGTGAAAGCATTTCTGTGGGGATTTCAGAGAGCTGGCAACACTGAAGTATACCCTCTCTAGAATTCCCAGAGCACAGGGATAGGTTTGTGATTAGGAGGAGACCTCTGTGCAAACAGCTAGAAAATAAGTTTAGATGATTCATCTTCCAGAATGCTTAGGGTCAAGCTAAAGTTCTGGAAGGGGTGTTTACAAACAATTAGGGAAAGAGAAAAGTCTTGGAATACTAAAGCAGGAATATATAATTCATAAGACACAAGATGGAATAAAACAGAAATTATTATTTTTTAAACCCAGCTTTTACTTCAATTCTAAGTTCTGCTGGCATATAGAATAGTGCTTTAGAGAATTAGAAAGCGAGCAAGATCAAAAATGACAGAGAAAGAGAAAAGGAAGACCAAGATGTTAGTACATGAAATAATTTAATAATTTAATATTAAAAAATAAATTATACATACTGTAATATAAATGTACAGAATAAATATATACAATATATACATTATAATATAAATATAATAATTTGAAATGAAATGCTGCTTTTGCATAAACATACATGGTATTCCCCCTTTTCTGCAAAGAATTGTCAGAAAAAGAATATTTATTAGGTATGTGGTCTGACTCACATACTCTAGCCTCAAAATAGATGTTGTGTTTAGGTGAGACTAAACAACTCAGCTAAACACATCCTATTTGTCTGCTGTACCCTGGACATGTCCACATTTTCACTTCTTAACACACCACGGTCTCCATGCCACTGAAACACTGCATAGATTTCTTCTGTCCCAAGGATGCCAGAGAAAATATAGAGTTCCCAATTAAAATTGAATTTTAGATAAACAACTACTTTTATTAAAAGTGTGTCCCACAAAATTTTCAGATTCAACCAGTCACCCTGTATTTTTAATTAGACATTTTAAGATAACTTTAGATACACTGGAAAATGTAAGAAATGATACAGCAAGATCCCTTGTGCTCTTTTCCCAGTTTCCTCCAATGATAACGTCCCGCAAAATTATTACAATATCACAACCAGGATATTAACCGTACAATCAAGATACAGAATATTTGCATCACCACACACATCCATTAGTTGCCTTCTTATAGTCACACCCACTTTCCTCCCACCCCAACCCTCCTTAATTCCTAACAACCAATCACCTATTCTTATATAATTATGTCATTTCACGAATGTTGAATAAATGGAATAATACAGCATGTAATTTTTCACAATTGGCTTTTTTCGCACAGCATAATCCTCCGAAGGTTCATTCCAATTGCTGTATGTATGAGTAGCTCATTACTTTTCATTGCTGAGTAGTAGTCCATAATATGTATGTATCACAGTTTAACCATTCTTTCCTTGAAGGACATTGGGTTTTTTCACTTGTAGGCCATTATAAATAAAGCTGTTATAAATATTTGTGCATGAGTTTTTGTATGGAAATACTCATTTCTGAGAAAAATGTCCATGAGTGCAACTGCAATTCCTTTGTCTTATGGTAGTTAGGTTTTTTTTTTTTTAGAAATTACCAAATTGTTTTTCAGAGCAGCTGTACCATTTTGCATTCTCACCAGGCAATGTTTGAATGATCCAGTGTCTCTGCATATTCTCCAGGATTTGGTATTGTCACAGTTTTTTTAAATTTATTTTTGCCATTCTGACAGGTGTGCAGTAATATCTCATGGGGGTTTTCATTTGCACCTCCCTAAGCCAATGTTGTTGAAATTCTTTTCATATGCTTGTTTGCCATCTTCATGTCCTCTTTGATGAAATATTTGTTTCTTTGACCATTTTCTGATTGGACTGTTTATTCACTGTTGAATTTTGAGGGTTCTTTATATATTCCAGATAGTAGTTCTTTTTCAGATTATTTGGTTTACAAATATTTTTTCCAACTCTACACCCTGTCTTTTCATCTTATTAACAAGGTCTTTCACAGAACAAAGGATTTCAATTTTGATGAAGTCAAATTTATCAATTTTTTTATGGTTCATGCTTTTAGTTTCAAGTCTAAGAACTCTTTGCCTATATCTAGATCCTAAAGATGCTTTCCTATTTTTTTCCTCAGAGTTTAACAGTTCTACAATTTACATTTAAGTCTGTGATCCATTTTCAGTTAATTTTTGTATAAAGTATGAAACCTAGATTAAGGTTTACTAATTTTTTGCACATGGATATCCAATTTCTCCACATCATTTTTCCTTTATTTGACTGCTTTGCTATGTTTATCACTTCAATGATACCATACACTATTGATTACTGTAGCTATGTAAGTCTTGTATTTGAGGAAATTTATTCCTCCTACTTTGTACTTCTTTATCAAAAATGTTTAACTATTCTAATTTCTTGGCCATTCCATAGGAAATTTAGAATAATCTTGTGTATATCTACAAAAAAAAAAGTCTTGCTGGGGTTTTGATAGCAATTTTATTAAACCTGTATATCTATTTGAGAAGATTTAAAATCTTTACTATGTTGAGTCTTCCAATCCATGAACACAGCATGTCTCCCTATTTATTTGGATCTTTGATTCATTTCATCAATACTGTATAGGTTTCAAAATACAAGTTCTGTACACATTTTGTTAGATTTATGCTTAAGAAATGCACTTTTTTAAAGATTTAATTATTTATTGGGGGGAGGCAAGCAGAGGGAGGGGCAGAGGGGAGAAGGAAAGGGAGAGGGAGAGAATCCCAAGCAGACTCCCTGCTGAGAAAGGAACCCAATGCAGGGGTCGATCCCAGGACCCTGAGATCACCACCTGAGCCAAAAATCAAGAGTAGGACACTCAACTGACTGAGCCACCCAGGTGCCAAAAGAAATTCATTTTTGAATAATTAGAAATGGCATTAAATTTCTAATTTTTGTTTCTGCAGGTTTATTGATAGTATATAGAAATACAATTGATTTTTGTATGCTTCTTATAGCCTGTGAACTTGTTGAACTCACTTTACTAATTCTAGGATTACCATTTTTTCTTTTGCTTTCTTTTTAAAAAAAATTAAAATTTATTTTATATTTTAAAGTTTTTATTTTGTTTTGTTTGTTTGTTTGTTTGAAAGACAGAGAGGGAGAGAGTGTGTGGGGTGGAGGAGGAGAAGGAGAGGGACAAGCAGATTCCATTCTGAGTGCGGAGCCCAACACGGGGCTCAGCCCCACAACCCTGAGATCATGACCTGAGCTGAAATCAGGAGTCAGACACTCAACTGACTGAGCCACCCAGGCATCCCTTCTTTTTCTTTATGTTCTTTAAAACCTTGACATTTTCTATATAATCATGTTGCATGTAAATATGGACGGTTTTATTTCTTCTTTATTGTGTGTGTGGGTTTTTTTTGTTTGTTTGTTTTTTACATATTTGTTTTCCTTATTTCAGCATTATGTTAAATAAGAATGGTAAGAGTAGATATCCTTGCCTTGTTCCTGATCTTAGGAAGTTTTCAATCTTTTACCTATAATTATAATGTTAGCTACAGATATCCTATAAATGCTCTTTATCAAGCTGTGGAAATTCCTCTCCATTCTTACTCTTCTGTGAATTTTTATCATAAATGGATGTTGAACACTGTCAAATGTTTTTCATGCATCAATTGATATGATCATGAATATTTTTTCTTCAGCCTGTCAAAATAGTGGATTACATTTATTTATTTTTGAACATTGAACCAGCCTTGTACCCATGGTATAAATTTCACTTGGTCATGGTGGATAATTATTTTTACACACTGTTGAGTTTAATTTGCTAATATGTTTTTGAGGATTTTTGCATTGATGTTTATGAGAGATACTGGTCTAGGGTTTTCTCTAATTATCCAGTTTTTGTGTCAGAGTAATGCTGGCCTCATAGATTGACTTAGAAAGTGTTCCTTCTCCTTCCATTTTCTGGAAGAGATACTAGAAAGTTCCTATTTCATCCTTAAACATTTGGTAGAATTTTCCAGTGAAACCATACGGGGCATGGGAGGAGTTCTATTTGGAAAACTGTAAAATTATGAAGTCAGTTTCAATAGTAGGTATACGGTCATTCAAATGATCTATTACATATTGGGTGAGTTATGGTAGTTTTGTGTTTCTCAAAGTAAATATCTACTTAAGTTGCCTAATGTAAATGTGTAGAGTTATTTGTAGTTTTCCCTTTCATCTTTTTATATTTGCAGAGTTAGTAATGATACACCAGTCCATTCTCAACACTGGTAATTTGTGCCTTCTCTTTATTCTTCATCAGTTTTGCTAGAGGTTTGTCAATTTTATTGAGTTTTTTCCAAACAACTGTTTCATTGGTTTTCTGTATTATTTTTCTGTTTTCATTTACTTTAACTCTTATATTTATTATTTATTTATTTTCCTTGTTTTCTGTTTGTTCTTTTTCTGAGTTCCCAAGCTGGGTGCTTAAGTTATTGACTGGCTACTTTTCCTCTTTCCCAATGTATGCATTTAGTCCTACAAATTTTCCCCACAGGAATGCTTTAGTTATATTCTACAAATTTGGATAGGTACTTCCATTTTCATTCAATTCAATACATTTTTTTCATTTCCCTTGAGACTTCTTTGATCCACAGGCTATGTAATTTATAAGTGTTTGGAAATTTTCCAGTTATCTTTCTCTTATTAATTTCCACTTTGATTCCATTGTAATCAGAGAACTTTTTTTTTTTAACCCTTTGTTAAGGTTTGTTTTGCGACCCAGGATATAGTCTGTGTTGATATATATTCCACGGACACTTGAATATGTATTCTGCTGTTGTTGCATATTCTATAAATGTCAAATAGACCCTGTAGTTAATACTAATGTTGAGTTCTTCTATATCCTTACTCATTTTCTGTCTTATTTCTTTTCCTTATTTATTTATGCCATTTTATCAATTGTTCAGAAAGAACTGTTGAGATCTCCAAATATAATTATCAGATTGTCTATTTCTCTTTTCAATTTTATCAGTTTCTGTTTCACATATTTGGCATCTCTGTTGTTTGGGGCATACAAAGTTAGAACTGCTATACTTTCTTCATAGACTGACCTTTTATCATTATATGATGTTCCTCTCTCTCTGGATAATTTACTTTGTTCTGAATTCTGTTTTATCTGATAGGAAAATATCCATTCCTGCTTTTTTAAATTAAACTCTTTATTTTACATCTTTGTCCATTCTTCCTTTTTTAATCTGCCTATATCATTATATTTGAAGTGATTTTTGTGTAGACAGCATATAGTTGGATCATATTTTTAATTGACTCTGCCAATCTCTACCTTTCACTTAATGTATTTAATTCATTTACATTTAATAAAATTTTATGCAGTCTGACATTATATTTTTGTGTTTTGTTTGTCTTCTATTTCTTGTGTCTGATTTCTTTTGTCCTGCCTTTTGTGTAAGTTACCTAAACATTAAAATTCCACTTTGTAGTGATTTGGGGTATACCTCTCTGAGTCAGTTTTAGGTTTGCTCTAGATGTTAAATTACAAAAATGTAACATAATCTTTTGGTGTTATTTTCCCAGTTTGATAGAGAAGAGAAATATTACCCCATTTATCCCTCCTTAGCCTTCACTGCTTATACAGCTTTAAATATTTCCTCCACATATATTCAGAACATCATACAGCATTGTTTTGTTGTTGTTTGCTTCAACTATCAAACACAATTTAGAAAACTCAAAAGAGGAGACAGAAGGCCTATTGCATTCACCCATATTTTTACTTATCATGATCCTTCTTCATCCCAGAGGTTCAAGTGCTCCTTCTTTTATTGTTTCCTTCCTCTCTAGAGAACTTCCTTTATACATTCTCTTAGGGTATGTCTGCTGCAATCAGTTTTCTTGGTTTTCCTCCATTTATCTTGAATTTCCCTTCATTCCTGGAGGATATTTTGCTGGGTAGATTATCCTGGGTAGACAGTTCCTTCTTGGTTTTTTGGTTCCCTGATAAGAGAAATACAACCATTCCAACTGTTTTTACTCTATAGGTGTCATTTTTATCTGAGTGCTTTCAATTTTTTTCCCCTCTTAGTTATCGGCTTAATAATGACATGTCTTGGCATGGGTTTCTTTGTTGTTCCATTTTTATTATTTACCTTCCAGCTCACTATTTTTTTTCCCTCTGTCTCCTATATTCTGCTGTTGAGCCTATTCACTGAGCATTACACATAGGGTTATTGTATTCAATTCTAAAATTTCCATTGGGTTTTTCTTCATATTTTCTTTTTTGATGAGTCATTTTTTACTGAGGCATTCCACTTTTCCACTTGTTTCAAATGTGTTCATTAACTACTCATTAAAGCCTTATTATTATAGCTGTTTTAAAATCTTTTTAGGTAACTCTAACTCCACCTTCTTAAGTGCTTGCATCTATTGTCTTTTTTTATTCACTTTGAGATCTTCCTGCTTCTTAGTATGACAAATAATTTTCAAATGAAACTTGGACTTTTTTTTATGAGACTCAGGATTATATTTAAAGTTTTTTGTTGTTGTTTTACCTGACTTCCTATGACACTGTACCAGCAAGGGAAGAAAAGGCATTACCTTATTACCTCCAGATACAGACAGAAGTCCAAATTTCCCACTCTTTCTTCATTGGTATCAAAGATACATAGAGGAGGGAAGGAGTGCCTTGTTACTGGTAGACAGGAATGGTAATTTTTACTTCCTATGTGGTCTCTTCTGACAACATTGTGAGGAGTGGTCTTTATACTGCTAGGTGAAATGGTGGAAGACCCAACTCTCTAATAGACCTCACCTGACACAATCTCAGTAGGAGGTGTGTTTTGTTACTGGTGGGTTGGGGTAAAGGGCCAGGCTTTCCACATCACCTCTACTGATAATATGGAATGACAGGGCAAAGAATGACCTTATTACCAGTCATCAGGGATGGAAATCCCAGATCCATATTTGGCCATCCCTGACACTACCTTGGCAAAGACGTTAAGGTACTTCATTACAGCCTCTTGTAATCAGAAGTCAAATAGAAATCTAGGCTCTTCACTCAGCTTTCTCTTGCTAGAATGAGTGGGAATGGAGCCACAAATATTTCTGCAGTGTTTGGCTACAGAAGAGCAATTATTTTCTAAAGGTTTTATCCCTTCCTAGTCAGTCCCCTCCCTGATCTTTTGGCTAGAGAGAGTAGGCTTTTCTTGAGGCTTTTGTTTGTTTGTTTGTGCTATTGTCATTCCCCAGGTTTCTCATTCTTTAGCTCCAAATATAGAATGTATGAGATAAAAAACAATCCCAGGGAAATCACCACAATGTTGTTCTTTGTGTCCCAAGGTCCCTATCAGTCTGCCTTCTTCTATCTTTCAGAGTCTCCTTATATTTGTTTTATATGTAACGAACAGGTTTTTAGCTGTGTTTAGCAGAAAGAACAGGGAAAATTACGTCTACCTTATCTTTACAGAAGCAGAAGTACATCCCATATTTTTATTTGATAAATTCAGTTATTCTACTCTGCCTGAAACATTTTGTACTTCTCTTCCACCCTCACTTGAATTCCATAGGTATCACTTACTCGTCCTATTAGTTCTCAGTTTAATTATCACTTCATCCTGTAAAACACATTATGCATTGATGAAATGTAGTATTTTGATTGTACCATGCATTTGCTGAAGCACTAAATTCAGATACAGTTTGTGTGATTAAGTTATTTCTTTCTTCCAAACTTAACTGTAAGTACCATGTAAGATTGTTTTTTTGCCCATCATTATATTTCTAGGGTCTTTCCCAGTACTTAGCATATAGAGTCACCAGTCAGTGAAGATAGATAAATAGATAATTAAATAGATAAATAGATAATTAAATGTTAACAATATAAAATATCAACAAAGGGATTTAGAACGGTAATAAGAATATAGGTGATTGGGAACTATGAACAGTGATTGCGGTTGGGGGGGAAATTCTTTTCATAGAAGGTGATAAGACAGGGAAAGGCACTACATGGGCCTTGCTCAGTAACATGGTGTAACAACTCTTGACAGAGGATGAGGTTATATAGAGGTCTTTTAATATTTCAATATTTATTTCTTAAAGTATTCGCATCGGTGCAAGACACCTGGACTAGTAAACCATTATGAGTTCAGTGGCTGGGAAAGTCCATGGTTGAATTGGTTCTTGTCATCTCAGTTTTCCTGTTAGCAAGGGAAAGAGGGAACCATAGATATTTCCACGCAAACAACATATCTATGTTGTAAGCAAAGAAAAGTAGGAAGAGTGGAAGCATCATCCTATGTATAGGAAAAAAGAACAATTATAGCAAACCACTGCATTTGCTAGAGTCACTAGTCAAGGCACTGCTTGGCTGCAGCTCTCTGTGGACTCAGCACAGCTGTACCTCTTAAAGCAAGGTCAGATAAATTAACCAAAGTTAATATTTTGAAATTACTTTGTCATCAAACTTATATATCTCTTTTCCTGTCATGGGTAAGAGATTCTGCCTCTTTATCTGTAGGCCGAAGGGGAAGATGGACACAATATTCATTTTCATTTCTGTAAAATGGCACCTTCACTCTTCTTCAAAACTCTGAGAGGAGATGGTAGAGGTAGGAAGATAATATTATAGCATAGGCCAACAGTTTAAAATGACATAACTTGTTTTTAATGGAATCAACAGTACTGGTCATTTCATAAATAAAATAATACAATTTTGTTCTTATTTTCTCCAGAAAACTTTGCATTCTTACTTGTATTTCCTTTTAACTCTTTCATTAGGTTTACATAATACAGATATTATTACCCACATTAGAATAGAGACACATTGAGTGCCATGTTATGGAGAAGAGAGCCTAAAATGCAATGATTGGAGGTGGAAACTGGTTGGGGGCTGCCCATTTTCTGAAGATTCCATAAGGGGAATAAAACAGCCCCAGCTGAGAGCAAGCTGATAAAATATTAGTAACAGTTTTATTTTTGGTACAGTACACCAATCACTTTCCCTCTTCAACCATTCATTCATTTTCTCTCTAGGATGAATCTGAAGTTGTAGAGTATTTGAGAAACTTGAAGTCCCCCCCCCCCCACTCCCCGCCAACAGCACTCACCCCATCTTCTTCCTCAGTCCTGTCCTCATCATATTCCCTACAACCTCAACAGGATCAGGAGTTGCCAAGAATGAGAAATGGTGGAGGATATGACTTGTCAAGCTCAAATTGCCCAGGAACATGTGGATTTGAAGTTTCAAAGCAAAACTAAGCCTTTCAGGTTTGGAGTCTGGTTAATAATATGGAAGATTTAAGTGGGATTTTTCTCGGAGGCAGTTCAAAGAATTTCACTTCTTAGTCTGTCTTTTTTCTTTAAATGAGTGAAACAGGGAAGAAGTTGCAGAAATTGTCAGCTTATTGCACAAGGCAGAAAATTTGGTGTGATTTTCCTAAATGGCTGTGGGTTGGAAGAATGATGTAAGCAGCACTTTATTCATGGATTGTTGTGGTTCGGGACCCACGTCAAGATGATTCTAATTACTAAAAACTGGGATAGAGAGCTCTTAAATCTAATTGAAGTCTTACTATTAACATATTAACAATATCCTTCTCATGTTTAAACCACAGTTAAGGAAGAGATAGGAAAGATTAAGGCTCAGTTACCCCTCTAAAGGCCCAGGCAACCTATCTGTTGAGCAGAATATAACTCAAAGTTTTCAGCAGAATAAACTCAGGAATTCAGAGGAGGGATTTATAGTTGTCAGATAAAATACTCAGAGGAAGCTTTGTACAAGAGGAAGGGTTGATCTGAGCTTCAAAAGAGAAACATAATTTATGTAATGTGAAAAACTGGAAATTGCATTTGAATGTGTTTGTTCTTCAGGTTTAGGTGATCTGGGTAAGCTGTAGGAATTCCAGATACAAATCACAAGGAATCTTCCTCTGAACAGAACTAAACCAATTATTGTGAAAACTGAGGTTTGCCCTTAGCTCTTTCACCCAGCCTGCTTTGCATGAATCTGTAGGGTATTAGATTATGATTGTCACTGGTTGAATTACAATAGTATTTTAGAAACAAAATACAAGCCACGTTATGTTCTGTTATCCAGAACATGGGAATGTTAAATCAACTTGAAAAAGACACACTACATGGAAGGGAAGGGGGAGCACTAAGGACAGAAAGGAAGTTGAAGATAATGAGGGCTTACAGGCAGATAGGCTTGTAGACTAGAAAAAGGAAAAAGCTCATATGACATACTTATACTCCCCTTCACAGATCTTTTGCTTTAAAATGAGACAGTTATGCTGACTTGCTCTTAGTATTTATGGTTTTCCATCACCTGACCCAAATTTACACATTCCAATAAATCTCTCCAAATACACTCTGTTATTGTATTGCTTAATGGCCCCTCCCTATTTTCTACATTGATCCATTTTCTATATATCCTGTAACATGTACTTCAAGACCATTACTTATTTCCTATTAACAACTAAAACATGTACACTTTATCATCCAACCTAACATGTTTTATAGGCAAATATATTCACAGACATCATTCACGTATTTGATATCTGCCACCAAGACTTCTCCTAAGATAAATCCTCCTGCTTGAAATTTCTAGTCCCAATTCACTGAAATGCTTTTTTTTCTAGAAAGATACTTCTAAAGCAGTTTATACTTCAAATAGTCCTCCCAAGCTCATAGCTAATCTTTGATACTTTCCCTCAAACTGAAGTTCTTCCCTTCTTCATCACTGAATTAAATTCCCTTACCTTTTTGCTTGCACATAATTTAAACACATAAGTAATGTAAGGTCTCTAATGCGTTCCCTGAAGATATATTTCTGCATCATAATGTTCTACTTAGATCATAAACTACTCAAGGTCAGTGTGAGTGCCTATTTAACTCTCTTCATGTTCTTCTTACAGCAGCATGTTACTAAGAGATCCTGAATAATTGTCCTCATGAAAAAGTAGTTGAAGGTGTTTTTCTCCTTAGCATTGGAAAGAAAATCAAGGTTAAGTTGAAAAGTTATTAGAAAACACTGAAGTTCAAAGAAAAAAAAATACTACATTGTACCCAGGTATTTGTATTTCTTTATATCTTGACTCAAGATGAGCTTTCCTTTAAAAAAAAAAATGTTAGTGAAGCCTAATAACTACAAAGTAGTTAGATTTATGCCATAATACTAAGAAGTAAATTTTAATAGAAAAATTAGGATTCAAGGTATTGATGGGATCCTTGCTTTGGAATTTTATAAAATCAGAAAATGAGTTCACAGGTGGGGTCACTGAGGGCCGAGCACTGCAAGGTTGATACCTCACCTTGGCAACCAGATGTTTAGAGGCACAAGGTCCTTCTCTGATTAAGTGCACATTAGCCTTGACATACCAAAGTCAGGCAGTCCTCATGTATTCTCCTAGTAGCTTGCAATATGTATCCCAAAAGCTGGGAGTTCAACTGAATCTTAACAATCAGACTCATTGATCAGCTGGCTGTGTAGTGTCTACCAACCAAGTCAGGTCATTCCAGACTAGATCATTTGAAGCCCTCCTGAAATAATTCATCCAGTAACTTTACTAGTTCCTTATTCCTCAAGTACAAATGACACATAAAATATGATACTGTGTTTGTCCATGTTGCTCTCTTTTAGGGTGTTCAAAGACATGCTCACACTTATTCATAACATAGTCATGATTTCAAAGAAAAGGTCTGAGACCAAATTAAACTTGAATACATATTCACTTAAGAAGTGTCCAGTCAAAGACGGCATGTATTAGCCCGGGTTCACAAAGTGATCTTATTCTAGATTATCTACTTTTGTCTTCTGGGTCTCATTCACAAAAGTGCCTTTCTGGGACTCAAGTACTGAAGCAGAAAAGAGAGAACACACACAAATAAAAAATTTTGACATCAGCCTTGCCAACTTTCTAAGGATTGTCATTTTTAGAGTAAATCTGATCAAGCAGAATGTGTTCAATATTGCCTACACAAATTAGAATACATAGAATATGGCCTTCAAGATCACAATTCCTTCTTTAACCTAAATAACTATCACCCTCATCTTTGCTCCAGAAACTCTAGCCACAGGGTCTCTCTTTCACTTCTGGAAAATGACACATATATTTCCAGCCCAGAGCATTTTCCTCTGATGATCCTCGCCTAAAACATACCCTAATCCTCTATCTGCCTGACTCCTACTCAGCTCATGGGTCTCTGCATGAAGATCACTTTCTCACCTATGCTTTTGCTTTCACTTACCATCCTAATCCCATATGAAGCACATTTCTCTTATTACTTTCTCCTAAAGCACAACATTCTTCACCTTCATGATATTCACCAAAATTGTGTTTCTTGAATTTTGTGTTTCAGCATGTTGATTGGCTTTTAGTAATTTTTCACACAGTGTTGGAAGTCCTCAGCATCTGCAGTAGGTAGGCACTCAACAGATATTCACACATAATGATCATGTAGTCTGTTGATGAATCTGTAGCACCAGAATGTCCTACCCCAGGCATCTAACTATATGAAGTGATATGGGGAAGGAGGGTACAGAGTAGACCACTTCCTTCTGCACTGAAAAATTCTTCTGGTAAAAGAAAAATCTGAGATCCAGGCTGTTGTTAGATTTAAGAACAGAGGAAAACATTTTGTCTATATTCCTGGTCCAATCCTTGGGACTACATCTCAGTTTTTATAGAGAGATAAGTTACAGACAGATAAAAACTGAAATAACTGTATTGATGATGGGGTTTTTGGTACTCAAGACTGGAGATATAAAGACGTGGGTTCTCTATTCACACTCTTGAGGAGTTATGAGGTGTAGTAGTAACTGTGGCACTGAACCATGGCCCAGTGGTTGACCCAGCTATGCTTAATGGAACAGAAAGGAGGCCACAGGCAATTCTGGGAGGAGGAGAATATGAGTAATTGAGTTTCTAAGCATAAGATATACACAGGGGTTCCCAGAAATAACTGAGGCAATTCTGAGGGACAGATTTGGTATATCCTAGTTATACATACCAAAATTCCCCTAATAGGTATAGACTAGGAGGATTTGGGGACATTTAAGTTAATATTAATAATATGAACATTTTCTTGATCTATCATTTCTTTGAATCTGTGACACCTATTTCTGCTTTTATGTTTTATATTGTAACTTTTTTTTTTTTTTTTAATCAGGATGCTTCTTACAATCTGTGTCAAAACATACTTACCAGCTGCTGGAGGGGGAGCAATTTAAGATAAATTCATCGCTGCCTGGGAATTTACCAACTTAGATCTGCTTTATGGTATCCACCCATCTATTACAAGGTTAGCCAAGTCATTGACATTGGTAACTACTCATAAATGCCTAAATGTCATGTTGTCTTCAAAAGACACATAGTGGATGTAGCTTTGAAGTGCTAATTTATTATGTTAGTATGTAATAGAACAGGGCATAATCTCTCATACACCAGACAAAACAATTCAGGGGGTAGAAACTACCAAATCTCAGGAATATATCATATTTCCATTAAGCCAGAGGGGCTGGGTATGCCTGAATAATACTTCATGAAGGACCACTACTTAGGTACCAAGCAGCATGTTTCATGAGGTTTTGGATTAGACACTAAGTTTTTTCCCCCATTGATAAGTATTGAAATTATTTGGGGGAAAAGATGACAATGAGTTTAACCAAAAAGTAAATGCAAATAAAACACTAGTGTTCTATGTGCCTCAAAATTATGACCATCATAAAGTTGCCAAACACGAATCTTGTGAGTTATGAGAAGCTGTGTGTCCCTGTGATGTTTACAGAAATACCAACCTCCCAAGTCACTTCAGTCTTTTGATGTCAAGAGGCTTCTACTAAAACTGAGATTGTCACATGGAACTCATATGCTATTTTATAGATAAATCTCTACTAGTGGAAAGAGTTATTTAATAAATAGAATTATATTTAATTTTCATGCAGCCCCAATAAATAATATTGATGGAATACAGTGTATGTGTTATATGCAGTTGTCAAAGACTGTGTGGTTCAACTATACAGCCAAGGTCTTAGAAATGCATGGTCATGATGCAGGCTTAATATACAAACAAAGTAAAAATGTAGCCGTGGATAGGGGGTTAAGTCCAGATAATTTCAAGCAGCACTCACAACTAAGTAGCAAAAACCTTGGAGTTAAGAGAAAATGCTCTGAGATTGGGAACTTGCAAAGGGGTGGATGGGAATAGGTGCTGACACTTCATGGAAAAAAACTTCTCCAGGCCTTGGGTCAGAATAGAATCTGGCAAATATTTGGGCTGTGGTAACAGATACCTCTGGCTTTAACGAATTCCTTCCACTGAAACAGCACAGAATTTCTCTCAACATTATCTTCTACTTTGGAGGATCCGGGGGTCCTAATCAATTAAAACACTCCCTTTTCTTTCAACCATGAGACTCTGTCTCTTTGGAGCATGGCAGGACTGTATTCTCAACCAATTAATCCATTAATTGGTTAATTTATCCATTTATTTGGCAAGCATATATTAAATGGCTGTTCAGAATGACCGTGTGAATAAAACAAAGTCCATGGCTTTATGGAACTTAAGAGTTTAATGAGAAAGACCAGTGTGAAAATAATATAAATGGAGTATTCCATTTCCATATTCAGAGGCCAGCCAAGAGAAAGTGTTTTTTGTCTGTTTAATTATATGCTTGTTTTGTTTTTTCCTAAATTTACAGGATTTTCTTCACTAGATTATTCCTCTAGAATTCAGTGTAAGTATACATAAGTATATATATATACATATATATATACACACACACACATAAGTATACATAAGTATATATATATATAAGTATATATATATGTGTGTGTATACATATGTGTGTGTGTATATATGTGTATACATGTATGTTTGATTCTATTCTATTTGTTTAACTGGAAATTGGTGGAAGGACATTGAAGATGCATGGAATAAGGGAGGAGCAAAGCCTGACAGAGGCAGAAGAGATCTGATCCTCTCAATAACATTGAAGCCTGTCATACTATGAATATGTAAGGAAGCCTGATGAGAAATGTCTTCACAGATGTAGAAGCCAAGCTCCTGGATCTAGGAAAGAATGCTTTCCTACCATCTGTCACCTGGGCTAAGAGATAATTGCCGACTTCTGTGTGAGAAGCTGCTTCTAACTGCAGCTGGATGGCCACTTCTCTTAAATTACCAGGCCCAGATGAGCATGACTTTCTGTTGTTTCCAGGGAACCCCTAAGGTGTTGCCTTAGACTAAGATTCCTGTACGGTGAATGTGCACTGAAAATACCATTATCCTTCTTGACAGACAGATGTCCTGGAAAGTCTAATTGCATTCCACAAAGCAGAAATCCTTTAAAAAGTTAAATCAAATTAAAGATTAAAAGGCAGCATTTCATCCAGGGATCAAACTCATGAGGAGTTAAGATGAAAGGAGGCATGGCATTCTATAAGTCTTGTAGAATATAGGCAGTGGTTATAAATAAATTCATATTTTCCCTCACTCCATCTCACCTTCCACTTCAACTGCCTCTGTCATTCCAAAAGAAAATCAAGAAGTTAGAGCTTCTAATCATGTTTGATTACTGTCTTTTATGGTCCATGTGGATTGTTGCTCCTCCATGAAATCTTCACTTGTATTTCAAGTGCACATTAATCTCCATGAGGGAGGGGGGAAAGGTAGAGGCTAGTTCTAAAGACAATTCAGCCTTTCCTCAGTTTATGAAAAATGGTATACATTTAACTTAATTGAAGATATATAAGGACATAATATCCTTCAAAGTTAAGCAACCAGAAGTGACTTGAGTCAAAGAATACCTTGCTATGGGAGCCTTAGGAAAGGTGTTGAAAGCCAGGAAGAATTCAGTCAAGAGAGGAGGAAAGAGTAAATTTCAGAGTAGTAACTGGAGCTTGAGCAATGATCCAAATATGGAAATATTCCAAGCATCCTTAAGAGACCACAAACAGGCCCAGTAGTGCATGGTAATGTTTTAGAAAGAACAATCTGCAGTTCATTGAATATCTATTCCTCATCTGAACCCTGCAACATTATGTTCTGTTTTACTGGAGCTAAAGGTAGAAGCTCAAGAAAAAATGATTCCAAATACAGAAGGGTAGCATGAAGATAAACATGAAGCTTCTCCTTCCTTGTAATAATTTTAAGTCAACTAGAATGTCATGTGGCAAAGTTTAAATAAATTCATGGCCACAAAAAGGGAAGGTAATGTTCAGAATCAGTTAAGACTGACAGAAACAAACACAAACTCATCAAGCAAGAAGGGGAATTAGCTGGCCCATTTACCAAACCACATATGCACTCACACACACACAATGGAAGGAGAGCCAGCAGCAAGGTCAACCGAATAAGGTTCACCAATTGTTCTGTATATGTAAGTCTGTATGTGTGTGTGTGTGAGCACCTCTGAGAAAGACAGAGACAGAGGGAGAGGGAGAATGATATAGACTATATATACTCATCTTTCCATATTCTGCATGTGTCTTGGCCTCAATCATTCTGGGCTCTGCACATTACAGGGAACACAGTCACTGACCACTCTGAGGTCACAGCCTTACAGCTTGCTATTCAAGGGAAAAAATAACTTTTCACCCAGGGGCTGTATAAAAGATTCCTAGGAGATGTCTGATTGACCTGGCATACATCCTTTGCCATCCCCAAGCCATTGTATGGCCGCAGAGATGGTGTGTTCTGACTTGCCTGATTCCCCCACTCATTCTTTTGGCCAAAGTAGCATGTCACTGTGATCAGAAGCCCTAGCAGTCTCATCTGGGACAAGAAGTCTCTTTCAAAGACAGTAAATATAGTTCATCACTAGAGGAAGGGAGAAAGGGAATTGGGCAGACAGAAACAAATTTCCTCCATATTCCCATATAAGACTAAGTTGCCACCAGCAAAGAAGAGTCTGGTTCCAGAGAATGTACTTCTAAGTGATGTTTCAGGCCAATATAAATGGCCCTGAAGTGTCCAGTCTTTATATTTGTTGCTATGTGGACTCCCTTTAACTCCTGTACTCAACTTGAGTTCTCTCCTAATTTCCTTTTTCCTGGTCTCATTTTGTGACTCCTGCTGTTACTTATTCTCCATGATTTTGTGTCATAATCTTTCCCTGAATCAGCCCAGTGTCTTTGAAAAACAGACATAGATATTTATATATTCATCACTGCTGGCCAATTACTTTATCTTCCAACAAGAGCAGCTAGTGGCATTTTCCTTTTCACTAACTGACCTCCCTGAATTTTAATATATGTTATAAAATAGTCTCCCAGACTCAATAAATTCTGCAAGCAGTAGTTGAACAGACACTGGGTTGCATAACATTTATTTTGACTAGTGTTCTGTGTCAATAACATGTGGCTTTAATTATCAAGACTAAAGGGTTCCTCCACTATCAAAGAAAAAGTTTTAAATTTATAAATAAAAATTCGTGATTTATTTAAACTTCACTAACAAAATAGGCAGTGTTATGTGATTATTTTAAGATTTGGTTATGGGAAAACACATGACCATATTTACACACACACACAAATACAAATTCAGCTTGTTAAGAAAATGTTAAAGAGTTTCTGATGTAAAATTGTATAAAATAGAGACGCAGAGATGATACCTAGGGGGCCATTATAATATAGCCTTCCCTTCAGAAGAGGATTAATGAAGTTTCAGGTTCAACTGTAGAGAAACTGTCCATGGAACAGATCCCGGCCTGCCCAGTTTGGTTTATGGGTGTAGGATGTTTTTACATTGAGCTGATTAGCTGTTTTTAGTCATCTTAAATTAGTGACCCATTAGTCTGGGTAAGTCCCCAAGAACTGATATATTTTTTTAAAGCTCCCAGGTTTAGCAACCACTGAGTAATCAATGGCAGTTAGACCTTTCATTTTTAATTAAATTGTCATTTCTGAATAGTTAAAATGGCTATGGACTGTGATAGCTGCTACAGTACAAACACAGTAGGCAAAATTAGTGAAAATTTCCATTGGGGCTTGCTCACATTGACTTCTCTGGCCGCTTCCACCCCCACCAAAATAATGTTTTATCATCTGTGATCTAATTCAAATGGCACCTCCTCTATAAAAACTTCTCCACCTCTCATAGGTTTGGGCTGCCAGACTGAACGAATAAAATATAGGCTACCCAGTTCAATTTGAATTTAATATAAAGTTTTTTGTTTTGTTTTGTTTGTAGTGCAAGAATGTCCAAAATACTGCATGGAACATCGTACTTAAACAAAAAACACTATCTAAAATTCAGGTTTAATTAGACATCCTATATTTTATCTAGTAATACTATCTTAGGTATTGTATTCATTTGCTAAGGCTGCCATTAGAAAAAAGTACTACAGGCTGGGTGTATTAAACAACAGCAATTTATTTTCCTACAGTTCTGGAGGCCTGAAGTCTAAGATTAAGGTGCCAGCAGGTTTGGTGTCTCTGAAGACCTCTCTCCTTGGCTTACAGATGACTACTTTCTCTATGTGACCTCACATGACTTTCCTATGTGTGTATATCATTGTATTCTAATCTCTCTCTCTCTCTTTTTTTTTTTTTTTGTCTTAAAGATTTTATTTATTTATTTGAGAGACAGAGAGAGCACACATGCAGGAGGAGAGGCAGAGGGAGAGGGAGAGGGAGGCTCCCTGCTAAGCCAGCCAGGAGGAGTCTGGTGTGGGGCTCGATCCAAGACCTGGAGATCATGATCTGAGCTGAAGGCAGATGCCAACCATCTGAGCCACCCAGGTGCCCTCTAATCTCCACTCCTTTAAGGACACCAGTCACATTGGAATACGATCTCATTTAACTTTACCTTTTTTTTTTAAGATTTATTTGTTTTAGAGAAAGACAGTACACACATGCGTGCATACATATATACGTGCACACACACACATGCACACACACACGCAAGCAGGGGGAGGAGCAGAGGGAGAGAAGAAAGAATCCTCAAGCAGACTCCCCACAGAGCATGAAGCCTGAGGTGAGGATCAATCCCAGACCCTGAGATCAGGACCTGAGCTGACATCAAGAGTTGGCCACTTAACCAACGAACAAACCAGGTGCTCCTTAATTACCTTTTTAAAGGCCTAATCTCCAAATACTGTCATGTTTCAAGATAATAGAGGTTAGGACTCCAACATATGAATTTTAGGGGGGACATAATCCACTCCATAACACATATATACCTTGTCCTCTGAGCTTACAGGGCACTCAGGTTTCTTGCCATTATTCCTTCAACATAATGTTTGAGCATTTACAATGTTTCATGCATTGTTCTGGTGAACATACCTAGTCCCTGGCCAGAGGGAGCCTACATTCTAGACAATGGAGTCAGATAATCAACAGATAAGAGAATATATGGGTAGCGCTGATTTTTGTGTGTATAACTCTTGACTAGAATGTGAGCTTCTAGGTAATTTTTCTCAAGTCTGCTGTTCTTTCTTACCTACAGATATACAATGTTTTAGCAAAACATGGTCTATGTATGAACCAATTAAATGTTAACTTCAATTATATGCCTTTAGAAACAGGTATCATGGGAATAAGTTTCCCTATTTACTGAACATGACCCTCCCTTTTCTGTGCATGCTCAACTAGGTTCCTTTGTAAATGCAGCTGCAGTCACAAAGTCATTTAAAAAATAAACGCTGACTTCTATTTAGTGTCACTGTAAAATACTGTACATTTGATCCTTTAACATCTGAGAACCCAGGCTCCTCCAGGAAGGAAGGGAAATAGGTAGACAGTGTTTCTGGGGAGAAAGTCATTCAATCTTGTATTGCCAAACATTTCTTTAGTAGTTGTCTTGTTGTTGTTGTTGTTGTTGTTGTTGTTTTTCCTGAAAGATAGCATAATTCTGACTGAAAGAAATCAGGATTAGGAAAAACAACAACAACAACAATGTAAACATAATTGGGGCTAGGACAAAGACTTGATTCCAGGAAGTGAAAATAAAATTCTACAAAACATTGCAGCATTCGGAGGCTGCCCATTAATGGACAGGAGGTCAGGGGCTTTAATAAAAGAGGATTCCTCTACATTTCGGCTTTGTGTTTGGAGAGGTCCTCACATTTACAATCAGTGGGCGGCTATTAAACTTATGAGGGATTTTGTTGCTGCTGTTATTTTCTCTTTTCTTTTAGCAGCTTTCAGTCACCAGGAACTGCAAGTGAATTTAAAATAAGAGACGTTTCTCTTAAATGCTTGCAATTTTCTGGTTCCTCAGCCCCTAGCAAATGTCTCATTGTATTCAACTAATATTTACAATATTTTGCAATACAGATATTTTATATTATTTTCAAGGTTACATTCCCCTGCCTTGCTTTGAAAACTTAAAAATATACATAATCTAGATGTATGCAAATGAGACCCATTTTAGGTTCAAAGGCACTCATAAATAAGAGAGTTGGGATATTTTCCTCTTCTACCAAAGTTCTCCAAATCTCCTAAGGTTGAGATAAATCTGTGACCTTCCTACCAGATAGAGGCCCATATTCAGAAGACAGGATATTTGCTCATTCACCCAAAGCAACATGATATAGTGAACCTTTTAAGCAGGAAGAGAATGGGGCAGCAATGTAAGATTTGTGAACTATACACTAAATTACTATATGTCCTCCCATTGGTGTTTCTACAACAATCTCACTGTTGTGAATATGTGAGAGTAATTAAGGTCATAGGCTCCAGTTTCAGCAGTGAAACCACTGAGCGCAAAATTGAACATACACAGGGAAGTGTTCTGAAGAAAGGCTTGTAGCTGGGGAGGCTGGGAGCAGAATAGCAGGCTGAGAAGTAGCCAGGCAATTTCATTAATTGCTAACACGGCTTCCAGCCAATGGCTCAGTTTCTCAGGGAGATTTGGGCTAATTTAGACAGACAACAATAGTCTGTGTCACAAGAAACCCATAATCACAATATGTTGGGACGACCTTGAGACAAATCTGTAGAGAAGGTATGCATAGCGTCTAGGACGTAGACTCTTCTCAAGAACTTAAAGACAAAAGCAAAGAGGTATTAAGAAGTTTTCCTAAGGGTACCAGTGGAGTTTCTCCTTCTATGTAGGCCATTTGCTATAATGTATATTTAAGCTTGAAAGAAATAGTGAACAGAACATTTCTTCTCCCTTTATGTCTTATGCTCAACATAATCATAATGCCATTGCAGGTGGATAATCTTGTATGTCTTCCTACCTGGGGCTTGATGAACAAGAGATATCCCTGTATCATAGCTAATAAACAACAAACAGGTAAGGGCAACTTATTTAAGGCCTGTAAGACCCTACAGAAACAAAGGGGTGATGAAGAGTAACAGCAGGAAAGATCAGTTAATCACCCAATATTGATATATTATCTAAAATCCATACATGTTTTCAGTATTCCTTATTTTTTACCTAGTATCTCTTCCTTTTCCAGGCATCCATTTATGCATGTTTCCTTAGGATCCTCTTGGCTGTGGATAGTTTCTTAGACTTTCTATGTTTTCATGACTTTGATATTTTTGAGGAGTAATAGCTAGTTATTTTGTAGAAGGCCCCTCATTTTGTATTTTTCTGATTTTTTTAATAACTAGATTGAGATTAAGAGCTTTCGTAAGACATACAAATGCCATTTTCATCACATTGTAGGTATATACATACTACCAATGTTAATTATCACTGACAATACTGATTGTGATCACAAGGCTGATGTAGTGATTACCACATTTCTCCACTGTAAACTTTTTTTTCTACCTTTCCATACCTTACCCTTTGGAAAAAAGTCATTATGCACACCCCACACTTAAAGAGTAAGGATTTATGCTCCCTTCATTTAGAGCGTAGTATCTACTTAAATTATTTGGAATTCATCTGCAAGGGAGATTTATATCATCTCCCCTATTAATAATTTATGCATTTATTCAAATAATTATAAGCTGTAGATATTTATTTTATACTTTAAGTATATATACATTATACTTCGAGTTATAGAATACTACTACTTCATTTTCTTCCTCAAATTTTTTCAGGTATGGCTACAGGGAGCTCTTTCAATTTGGTCCTGTATCCCTTGGAGAGAATGCCATTTTTTTCTCCCACTTCTTTCTTTTCTGGTGCTACGAGATGCTTCAGGTTTATCTTACATATCTGCTGTCCCATTCCTAGAATCAATCATTCTCCAAGGAGCCCTAGTTCCTTTTAGCAGAGAATGGTATTAGAAACCAAGACCTGGACATTAGGTATGCCTCTTGCTACCAGGGTATTGTTGCTTCTAGCCCTTTCATCTGAGAAAAACAAGAAAATATATTTGTATATACAAACCCATGCATATAAAAATTCCTATAAATATATCTATATGTAACCATCTATATAAACATGAGTTCATACTGATGTCTCCAAGACTAATCTATTACCAAAGGTTCTTTTTGTATTAATTCATATGTACATCTGAATTTTCTGCTTTAGCCTATTGATGTGGTAGATTAATTCATATGGTGTCCACACCTAGAATAAATCCAACTTGTTGTGTCATATATTTTTAATACATTACTGAATTTATTTTGAAATACTTTTAAGGATTTTTGCATTTAGATTCTTAAGAAATAATGGTCTTAGCTTCCCTGCCTTGTAATGTCATTGTCTGGATTTGGTGTTGGGTGATGCTGACCTCACAGAATGACTTAGGAAGCGTTCTCTTAGCTTCTCTTTTCTAGAAGAGATTGTTAATAAGGTATTATTTCTTCCCTAAGCATTTGTAAGAATTCAATAGTGAAACTATCTAGGCATGGTGCTTTCTTATTTGGAAGGTTCCTAGTTATTGATTCAATATCTATAATAGGTATGGGACTACTCAGATTATCTATTTCTCCTTACGTTTCAGTAGCTTGTGCCTTACAAAGAATGGGTCCGTTTCATTTAAGCCATCAAATTTGTGGGCATAAGGTTATTTCTATTATTACTTTATCATCGTTTTTACTCAGGACAACCATTTTGACAATGCCTCTTTCATTTCTTTTATTATTAATTTGTGACTTCTTTTTTAAATTTTGTTAGTCTGACTAGAGATTTACTAAATGTTTTATCTTTCCAATAAATCAAACTTTGGTTTCACTGATTTCCTGTACTGTTTTCCTGACTTTAATTTTGTTGCTTTCTGCTCCACTTTGCACTATTTCTTTTCTTCTGCTTGCTATATGCTTAAATGGTTCTTCTTTCTCTAGATTCCGAAGGTAGAAGTATCTTAAGACTATTGAATTTGAGTCTTTCTTATGTCCTAATATGTGCATTTAATGTTATTAATTTCCTTCTAAGCACGGCTTCCTCAGATTCCACAAATTTTGATAAGTTGTATTTTCATTTAGTTCAAAATACCGTGTAATTTCTCCAGAGATTCCTTTATCCATGTTGGTTGTTTAGGATTGTGTTGTTCAATCTTCAAATATTTTGGAACTTCCCAGATATCTTTCTGTTACTGATTTCTAAGCTTACTTCCATTGGGGTCTAAGAACATGATCTATTCTTTTTAAAGTTAAGGTATGTTTTATGGCACAGAATGCTCTCTATTGCTGAATGTTCCATGTGAGTTTGAAAATAATGTTCTGCTGTTGTTGTATGGAATATTCTTAAATGGCAATTAGATAAGTTGATTAACAGTGCTATTTAGATAAATTATATCCTTACTAATTTTCTTCTTGCTTATCAATTACCAAAAGAGCAGTATAGAAATCTCCAACTAAAGTAGTGGTTTTGTTCATTCCTCCTTGAAGTAGTATCAATTTTTGCCTCATGCATTTTGAAGTTATGTTATTACATGAATACATATTAAGGATTACTGTATATTCTTGCACACCTGACTCCTTTATCTATTTGTAATGCCTGTTGCTAACCCTGACAATTTCTCTTGTTCTGGAGAGTACTTTCTCTGACTTCTATACTTTTTAGCTTTTTTGCTTAGACAGTAAATATGTGTCTTTCTAGACAAAGTGAGTTTCTTATAGACAACAGATAGTTAGATCTTGTTTCTTCAGTCTACTCTGACAGTCTCCAATTTTTTTAATTGATGGATTTAGACTATTCACAATGAAAGTGGTTGTTGATATATTTGAATTTAAATCTACCAAGCTTATAACTGTTTCTTTTTACTGAACTTATATGTTTTATGGGGTTTTTTCCCCTCTTCTTTTTTCCCTTTCCTGGTTTTGAGAAATTTATACGAATATATATATATTTTTTTCTCCCCTCTTATCAATTGTGCTTATTTTATATAACTTTGTTTTTTTAAGTGGCTGCCCTGTACTTTGAAATATACATTTGCAACCAATCTAAGTCTACTCTCAAATAATACTGTACTTCTCATAGGTAGTGGTGGTACTTCAAAATAGAGAATGCCCATCTTTTATAAAGTAATTGTCATTTATTTCATTTATCCTTACACTATAATAATAAACTTCATACTATTACTTTAAATAAGCATTTTTTAAGGGAGTAAACTTAAATGTTCTCACACATTAAAAAATATATAAGGTGACGGATATGTTAATTAATTAGATGGTAGAAAAAATAGATTTTTTCCTATTAGATTATTAGTAAAAATAAAAAGATTCTATTCCTTCTCCAATACCTTTTCTTACCTTTTTTTTTTAAATGTAGATCCAAGTGTCTCATTTATATAATTTTCCTTATCTCTGGAGATCTTCTTTTTAGTATTTTTTACAAGGCACGTCTGCTAGCAATTAATCCCTTCAGTTTTTGTCTGAGAATATCTTTATTTTACCTTCACTTTTGAAGGATATTTTTCTGGATACCAAAATCTAGGTTTATTTGTTTGTTTTTTAACATGTTATATATTTTATTCCACTCTCCCCTTGTTTGCATAATTTCTGAGAAAAAATGTTCTATTAATTTTATTCTTTTTCCTCTATATGTAAGGTGATTTTTGCCTCTAGCCTCTTCCAGTATTTTCTCTTTGTCTTTGATCTTCCACAGTTTGAGTATTACATGCCTAAGCATACATTTTTTGGTATTTATCTTGCTTGATGGTCTATGAATATGCTGATTTTATAATTTGGTTTCTCTCATTAATTTTAGAAAGTTCAAAGCAATTATTGCTTCAAATATTTCTCCTGCTTTGTTTCTTCTTTCTTCTCCTGGTATACCAGTTATACTGATGTTATGCTTTTGAAATTTTATTACAGTTGTACATTATTTTCTATCTCTTTAAATTTTTTTAAAATTCATTTCAGTTTGGAAGATTTCTATTGACGTATCTTTAAGTTCTTTAATTCTTTACTAAGCCATAGAAGGCTTCTGATGAGCCCATCAAAGGTATTCTTTATTTCTGTTGCAGTATTTTTGATTTTCAGCATTTCCTTTTTTGTTTCAATCTCTCTGCATATATTACCCATTTGTTTTCTATGTTGTTTGCCTTTTCAGTTAGTGCCCTTAACTACCAATTAGAGATATTTTAAATTCCCTTCTGCTAATTCCAACAACCTGTCATATTTGAGATTATTTCTGATCTTTTCGGGTCTCTTCAGATAGTATAACTTTACTGCCTATAGCATTCCTGGTAAATTTTTATTGAAAGATAAGCATAAAATATGAATATATATATTATATTATATAATATATTGGATAATAGGAACTGAGATAACTAGGTCCTTTTATGTAATCTGGCTGGAAACTGAGCTGTCTTTAATGTTAACTATAGTTGTACATGTCAAAGGCCTCAAATTCATTTGGTGTTCTTACTTTTGTTTCCTTCATATATTCATGAGAATTCCACCTTAGTTGAGTCTGAGCCTTGCAGGCACATCAGCTATAGTTCACTATTTTATACTAAAGTCCTGTTAATATGGTAAGAAGGAATGGTGAATGGAGGCTTTCTGTAATATTATGATTAAACCTTTTAGTGGACCTATGTCCCTTGTCATAAGTGTTTCTTTTTCTTTCCCTTAGATAAGAGAGGAAAACTATCCGGGGCTGTAGTTGGATAACTGGACTGCCCACCTAAGCAAAATAGGACTCTCATAGAGTATTTTTCACTAGAAAGTACGTGTTTGTTATGAAGTAGATAATGAGTATATTTCAAAATGATTATTTCTCTTTTTCCCTTGAAAAAAAAAAAAATAGATGATTGTTCTCGACTTTTCACCATGATAACTTGGTGAGATACCTGGAGGTAAAACCCACAAAAGTGTGAGTCCTTCTTAGGTCTGCAGTCCCCAGAAGTTTCACTCTTTAGCTACTCACACATTCATTTTCCAGCAATTCCTCAAAATTACCTTTCAAGTGTTCCTACCAGTTTATGTCTCCAGTGGTTTCTGCACTGAGGTAAGCTGATCTCAACTATTTCTCTGCATCTGACTCTCTTCAAGTTTTGGTGTGGCAGTTTGCCTTGCAACCTCAATTCTCTTTGGGTTGAACACATCCAAGAAAAGTCATAGATTTCTGGTTTGTTCAGCTTTTTCTTGTTGTAAGGATGATTTCTAAGCTCTTTATATGTCAGAGTTGAAATAATATATAGAGTTTTAATCTTGTCCCTTGGCAGAATATGATTATAGGCCAAAAGAATTGCTTCACAAATAATGTGGACTAAGCAAATGTTCTAAATTAACCACGATTCTTAAAAAAAACAAAACAGATATAGACACTCAACTAGTTGGTTTAATCTCATTATTAATTTTTATCATATTATAATTTAGTATGGGTGGCAATTTTCTGTGAATATTTTTGTATAAGCCTGAACCAAAGTAAGGTTAAGAATAATCTTTAAATTGAGGGTACTTGATTTTTTAATAAGGAAAACTCTCCTGGAGCTAAGTACATCCTAAATCTGGTGTAAAACTTCAGGGAAAGAGAAAAGAATTTCATCTGCATATACTGGACAAAATACATAAGGGGAATATGGTTATAATTTAATGATACCCACATATGCACCGGTTACTTTCTAGTTTATAAACTGGCTGTAGTGGAAAGGTACAATAAGAAGTTCTAGAAATGTCTTGAATGATCTAGAATTATTGGAATAAGTTTTCAATTCCCAGGAAACTGAAATGGAAAGGTCTCCTTCCCCCATACCTCTAAAGCATCCTCTGTGGGATGCAAAGCAAAATCACTTGAGAAGTAAACAGCTTATTTCACCCTTTATCACTTTACATTTAGTGTCACATAGTTCTCTTAATTATTAATTTTATTTAATTTGTTTTTTTTTTTCTCTAGGCATGATCAGTACCTTTTAAAAGAACAGTTATTTGGGTGCCATTTTTCTTTTTCTTTTATACCTGAAATAAGCCTTAATTTAACAATTGCTTGCTGCTGTTTATCAACAATCTCAACTACTTAACTAATACACTGTGCAAAGAAGCTATCTCTACCTTAACAGAGTTTGTGTCTGTCTCTGTATTTTGTCTTTCATCAAGATCAGAAGTTATGGCCACTGATCATATCCTCTCCTTTGCAATGGACAGATTATGTGTGTTACCTTCCCAAAGCTGTACAAGGTCCAATCTGCAACCCATCTCTTCAGGTATGTTTTATAGAGGATAATATTCATCTTTCTTGGAAACTGAGTGTGGCATACTGAAATAAGCACAAAATGAGTGAAACTGTTCCAAAATATTCTCTTAGGAACATTAAATTGTTCCAAACTGGCTATAAGAAACTCAAAACAATCAAACACAAAAGTAGAGCAGAATTGCCAAGAAAGGCCACCCAATTTCCTTTTTCCACCATGTGGAGAATTCAATCCTTTGCTCATATTTTTGAGTATCAAAGCTCAATTTTATTAAGAGATTAAATACATTTCTATAGGTGCAGATGGAGGATAGCATTGAACTAAAAATCTAAAATTATGTAAA
Source organism: Ursus americanus (assembly GCF_024610735.1). Classification (NCBI taxonomy): domain Eukaryota; kingdom Metazoa; phylum Chordata; class Mammalia; order Carnivora; family Ursidae; genus Ursus; species Ursus americanus. The sequence continues at coordinate 32,939,637 of NC_142145.1, forward strand.
TGTGCTGAAATTACAAGCAGGACAGTTAAAACCCAGGAAACAAATACCTTGTAGGACATGTATATGTTCTACTTAGCATGAGCTATCTCTGTAAGTGCTGTAAATATTTAAATAAAACATTTTTTCTTGTTTGAAGATACTAGGTTGGCTATTTTCTCCTCCATCAGGGTTTAGAAAATCAGACCCTTCAGAAGCCCACTGATGGCCCTATACCAGCAAATCCTAAAATGGTAAATTTTCCAAGACGAAAGTAAATAATGAAAGCCCCTGGGGCCCATATGTTCTTTAAATTGTTTTTTGGTTTTTGTTTGTTTCTTTTAATTACAGTAAAATACAGTGCTTAGTTTCAGGTGTACAATACAGTAATTCAACAATTCCATATATTACTCAGCGCTCATCATGGTAAGTATACTCTTTAATAGTCATCACCTATTTCACCCATCCCTCCACCCACCTGCCTCTGGTCATCATCAGTTTGTTCTCTATATTTAAGAGTGTTTCTTGGTCTCTTTTTCCTTTGCTCATCTGTTTTGTTTCTTAAATTCCACATATAAGTGAAATCATATGGTATTTGCCTTTTTCTGACTTATTTCACTTTAACATATACTCTCTAGCTCCATGTTGTTCCAAATGGCAAGATTTCATTCTTTTTTGTGGCTGAATAACATTCCATCATACATATAAATCATATCTTTATTCATTCATCTGTCGATGGACACTTGGGCTGCTTCCATAATTTGGCTATGATAAGTAATGTTGCAACAAACACAGAGGTGTATGCATCCCTTTGAGTTAGTGTTTTTGTATTTTGGGGGCAAATACCCAGTAATGTGATTACTGGATCATAGGAGAGCTCTATTCCTAACTTCATGAGGAATCTCTATACTGTTTTCCATAGTAGCTGCACCAGTTTGCACTTCCACCAACAGTGCACAAGCATTCCTTTTTCTCCACATCTTCACCAACATTTCTTTTTCTTGTGTTTCTGATTTTAGTCATTTTGACAGATGTGAGGTGATATCTCATTGTAGCTTTGATTTGTATTTCCCTGATAGTGAGTGATATTGAGCATCTTTTCATGTGGCCACCTGTATGTCTTCTTTGGAGAAATGTCTATTCATGTCTCCTGCCCATTTTCAATTGGAATATTTGTTTATTCACTATTAAGGTGTCTGTATTTCTTTCATCATCAGTACTTTCTTTGATTCTTTGACAGAGTAAAACATGTAAACAGCTGCAAATTTCAAATGAAAAAGATGTTTACATGGTTACAAAAACAGTTGCATGTTGCAGTTTTCCAGAAACAACATAGGTTTGGCCTGGAACATCGCCCAGTGAAGATGGGAGTGCTTTGGACACCCAAAGTTTATCAAAAGATGCCAAGTAAAGGAAAAGGCAGATAAATATAACTGCAATCAACTCTTCACTGTCTGAAAGACCATATAGGCATTCTAAAAGCACAGAGGAATGAAAGAGCACAAAGAGGCAGTAAGAACAGAGCCTCACAAACTGGACAGACTTTAAAGAGCTCCTCACACTTTATCACCTTTTACCCTCATAACTACTCAAAGACTTAGCTGCTACCAGAATTATCCCTGTTTAAAAGATGACAAACAGGGGAGCCTGGGTTGGTTAAGTGTCTGCCTTAGGCTCAGGGTCCTGGGATCTAGGCTCATGTTGGGCTCCCTACTCAGTGGGGAGTCCGCTTCTCCCTCTCCCTCTAACCTCCCCCCCCCCCCACCGCACTGGTGCACACTCACTCTCTCTTTCACAAGCTCTCCCTCAAATATAAATAAATAAATAGAAACGTAAGGCACAGATAAAACACAACTCTTTAATTTGTTACAAGGTTTGACCTCGAGGTCTCCTTACTTCTAGCTCAATATTCTTTCTCCCTATAAGAAACTAAAATAGGAATCTACTTGATGGAATCTGATAGTTGATTCTAGATATTGTTAATAGTCGTTGTTGACTGCCCAACAGTATGCTTTCCCTCCTTTATGCTTCCTATCAGAAACTTGAAGGCATTTGGGAATCTTTCCTTTTCCCACTATTACTCATGTTGATTGAGGGGTTGTTGATCTCACCGCAGGTCCAGGAATAGGCTCCTATTTGTCGAAGTACAGCATAGTAACACTATACTCTATGCTATTTTTTGGGGTAGAAATGGGCATGCGAACCACTTATTCTCTAAAAAATAAGGTTTCTGGGTACTTCTAAGAATATATTTCCTTTATCTTAAGAGATAACTGGGAAGTAAGGTTCTCTCTTACAGTATGTGCATTTGGCAGCAGCCTTGAAAGCATGAAAGAAGACTAAGTGAATGCACGGAATGGGGCATTGCTAAAACAGAAAAACAGAGTTGGAGTCTTGACCGTATGAGATCTGAAGATTCTCCACTTCCTAAATTTGTTATGTAAGAATGTACTATTCCTTACACCTTAAGTCCATTTTAAATAGGTTTCCATAACATGTATTAAAAAATCTTTCTGTAAGTTCATAGGTTTTATGCTGGTGATAAAATAGGTATTATACCAGAAGGATGTTTTAATACAAGTTACAGAAACCTGATATGAGAATATTTTGTTTCTGAGAGCATATGTCCAACTTTATAAAGCATAAGGTGATGTCTGATAAATACACACACATTTTATCAATCAGCATAATTCCTCTGAACTTCCAGCCTTTTATCCAGCCTTTGAATTCATCATTCCTTCCCACCAAATTATGTCCCTTCCCCTTTATACTTCAAAACCTTCATCTGTGCAAAAGTCTTCCACAACAACATATTCATCCCACTTTAGATATACTCATATTCATTCCCAAAGACTGTACCATTATAGTTCCATATAGCTGTCACCAGTTATAGTTATATATTTATTTAATCACTGTTTTTCATCTGTGGTGTTTCCTCTTCTACTACACTGTCAACTCCTATGAAAGCAAGGCTTAAAGCTTTCTTTTCATTTCCCACAGCACCTATCACTAGACTCTAAATGCAAGGAGATTTAATCAATTTCTCCTGATAATGAATGACAGAAAACATTCCTATGGTTACACGGGTTAAGAACTTATGAAGTTCCTTGGTTTTCTGCTTCACAGATTCAATTAATTCATTATCATAAAATCTGAATGGAATGGATCCAAAAGAAACATTGACCCAATAGTCCCAAAATATGAACGGAATGGAAAGCAAAGACTAACATGTGTGGCTATTTATCATAAATTTAATTTTACATCACTTGTATTTTCTTCCTGATATAACTGCCCAGGCTGGCCCAGCCTCATTTTTGTGTCCTTGGGCCTGATGTCCCTCCTGAAAGACAGTTCACCTTTGCTATCCAATTTGAGACCATCATCTCCTGACATAGTGCTGTCCTATGAAGGCTCACCTTGCTCCCTGTGGGACCACATCCTGTTAATCATCACCAACCTAATAACAGTGATGTTAATGCTGCAGCCATAATATTCTCATCTCCCTCCCCAGGCCTTCTGGGCTGTTCAGACGGCTAATGTCTTGTTAAAACTTTTTTACTTATTAATTTTATCTGTGACAGAGGCTGATTAGCTTCTGAATTACTTCGTGCCTATTTTTAGTCTGCCATGCTTCTATCCTTCACAGACAGTTTAATCCCAAAGTATTAATTCGTCTCTATATAATGCTGACTTGTCTTTCTACAGGTATCCTAAATCTTCCTGTTTTCACTCAAGGTCCATCTACCTTGCACTTTAAACTTGAGTTCCTTGCCCACTGCTTTCAAAGATTCACCTCTCTCAGGAGGGAGAGTACTACTTGTTGGGAAGCGATGAGAAATCACTAATCTATTATCAACCCAGACATAGAAAAATATGAGATTGCAAATATCTGTAATTAACAAGGACTCCGTAAACATCTAGCCTTACTGTTATGTGAGACTCTGCTGAGATCTTTTTTCTGTACTTTAGGTGCTCATAAATCCTGTTGTAGAAGGAAACTAATATGCATGAATCCAACTATAACCAATGCAAGAAGAGTCTGGAATAAACAGCCTTTGGAATAATATGAAAACAAAGAGACAAATGTATGGCCCAAATACTCAGTGCTAGGTGTAGAGAGAAAGAAGACAGAGGACACTGATGGTTAGAGAGCTTGTAGAAGGCATCAACAGAGGGTTCAGACCAGTGTTATGCTTTAAATAATAACTAGTACGGCAGAAAGAAATAAACAGTAAGAAATGTAACCAGGATAGGGAGCAGAAGGAAATAAACAGCAAGAAATGTAACCAGGATAGGGAGAACATTACAAGAGAGCAATTTGAGAATGCAACTAAAATATCATGGAGCTTGAATTGGTAAATATAGTGGAAGGAGACCAATCAGTTGAATGGAGGAATAGAGTAAAAAGTTTTATAACTGTTCTGGGTTGCACTGAATTTTAAGTTGAAAGTCTGGATACATTCTAATAGAACAGGGAAAATTGTAGGTTGAAATCAAAATCAGTTAACCATAAATATAGGGCATCCAAACCATTTAGATGCTTCTATGAAGCCTCATCTTATCCTCTCTACCCAAGGTTTGACACAGAAATGTATGAAAGTCTATATATAAAAAGTTCATGCTATCTCTTGACCAGTATCTGTGGACTTAATTTCGTTTTTCAATCAATTCCATTCTATACATCTTTTTTTTTAATTCTATTCTTTTGGTTCTTCTAATACTCTAATTTTTCCATTACTGATCCATCTTCCACATTTTAATTCATCCTGACTTCAGCTCTAACCTTGGTTCTACTCCTGGCCTCATTTCTGTCACCTGACGATGACTGCATTCATGTGCAAACCTCCTGAGACTCTTCATCCTCACTCTTCAGGGTCTCTGTGATCTCCAGCCCCTCATTCTATGAACTGCTTCTGAGGATAGTCTTTCATCCTGTTCTAAACCACATACACAGACAAGATTTGAGAGGCAATGGACAATATTTGGTGAATATAAAAATTCATTTCTATTCTAGAATCAGAACCAGAGACCAAGTCTCTTAAGAGCAGGAGTAGCCACTATTCATCTCTGCATACCCCCAATCTCTGCAGTGACTGGCATGGGGCATATACTCAGCATATTCATTTCTGAATTTGGTTTTATGTAGGATATAAAATTGAGAATAAATGTTATCAGCATTTAAGACTAAACCATATTTTTCATTAAGCAAATATTTATTTGATGAATATGGTCATGATCTTGATTGCGGCGATGGTTTCACAGGAGTATACATACATCATAACTCATTGAAGTATGTACTTTAAATATGTACAGCTTATTATATATCAATTATTCCTAATAAAGCAATTAAATATATGTACTGATCACCTGTTACGTGGCATCAACTTTACAATGAACTGCTCATTGTAAAGGCACATTTGATATGCTAAAGGCATGAATATGATGAAAAGGCATTATTTCCTGTGCTGAAGGAACATATAGTTGAGGAATATTACTAATGGCAGAAGGATAAAGTCACACAGTTAGTGACTCGGTAGTCACCTAGTAGACACTTGGATGAGTCTGCGGAGGAGTCACAGAAACACAGAAGACTTAAGAGAGAAACAAAAATTTTCCAAGTAGACAGACAGATGGAGGGCCTTCCAAACTAGGAAGAGGCCTGTGTGCAAAGTCACTGAGAATTAAAAATGCTATATGTTTTCAATATGGGTAGGGTATAAAAAAATGAAAGACAACTAATTTAATTTTTAGCAAATAATACTATAAACGATAGGATATTGACCTGAGGAATCCATAAAAGCAGTCAAACTGAACCAATGAACTTGGATTGTTAAAAAATGGGTGGAATATGAGATCTATTTTGAAGGAGGAACAGAAATTTGATAATGAAAAAGGGCAAGGCATTCCAAAGACAAAAAGGTAGTATGAATGAGCATTTTCCTCTACCATACCTTATGTGTGATGTCTTTCATTCTTACTTAGAGATCTACTGTCAGTAAATTGTATGGGAGAGATAGTTCTCCTTCTGGAAAATAGTAGATATACAGACTCACTCCTCTATCTTCTAAACTAAGCAGATAGTGTGGGATTATACCTAGAAACAAGGCTCAGGCTTGAATGAACTGGTCACTATAGGCAAATCAAGTTTTCTCTATCCCTTTTTTGTTGTTGTGCTATTGTGAATAATTACTGTAATATAATCCTTAATCATTTCCACATAAATTCCAAATGTATTTTATACTTATCCAAAGAGTTATTTACATCCATTATTTTATACTGAAAGATAAGTTTTGACATGGATTACCTCTAGTTGAAAGATAATGAAACAGGCTAAGATAAAGTGACTTGACCAGAGTGACCAAAAAAAAAAAAAAAAAAAAATCAGAGTCAAGAATGAAACCCTACCCTATTGACAGTTTTTCCCATGACAGTTCAGTGTTTATGCTGAAAAAACGTTGAAGCACTCCCAGAATCCTATGTCTCTTATTTTTTGCCAAATCAAGATTCAGGATTAGGTGTTTATGCTTTCCAAAATCTCCAGCTATCACAAAAGAAAGAGAGCGAGAGACAGAGACAGAGAAAGGATTATTTTAATAAAAATGACTGCTACACTACACATTTACTGGGGAGTATGATAAACTCTATAATTAGCACAGGTGCACAGCACAGTAAATGAGCCTCTAATGGTTTCGATAGACTATCTCTTAAAACATTCTTGTCATACATGCAGAAAATAAGGAATAAGAAAATTTGATGGTTTTCGACTTAATGCTTTTTGTATTACTCCTGAAAACTTAAACTTGGCCCATAAATTGCATGTGACTAAAGAGATGACTGAAAACTTATGTGCAGTGGTCTAAGGAAGTAGACACTTGGAGAAGTAAATCTAGGAGAGTTTAATTCAGCCTTGGCCAAACAGTCTTAATCAAAGTGGCTCTGAATTAATTTTCCTTTCCTTACTCTTTTCCACATCAGTAAAATGGATGATTTTGTACAACACTAGCCACTTTGCATTTATCTTTGTCATTTGTTTTGTACTGTAACTTTTCAAAGCCCTGACTCTGGCCCTTAATCTAAGAACTTCCAAGGAACAGGATGGTTCTTGAGTCTTACTGCAAAGGAAGTTGTAGGAAAGGCCCATCTCTCTAGCCAGTGAACTGAAAAAGGTGATCCTAAGATGCAGAAAGTATCTGGAAGATTGGAGAGAATAGAGATTTCAATACTGTAATTCCTCAAAGTGCTTTAATGACCGGGGCTCACTTCTGAGTGGAGCACATAGGATTTATCTCTAAACATACACAAGGCCATCAGGATTAAGCTACAGCTTATTAAAAAAAAAAAAAAAAAAAAAGGTTTTTGATACTAAAGACCAATATCCCCCATGAGTATACATATACAAATTCTCAAAAAAATATATTAGTAAATTGTACCCAGGAATATGTAAAATAATAATAACTTCTCAATCAATTGGGTTTTATCTTATGAATATGAGTCTGAGTCAGCATTAAAAAAATCAGTAGGTGAAATCCACAATAAAGGACTAAAGAAGAAAAACTACATAATCATATTAACTGAAGCAATTTATAAAATTCAACATCAAACCATGATAAAAACTCCCAACTAGGATGGAAGGGAACTTCTTAACTTAACAAATGATCACCCACAAAAATCTATAGGTAACATTACATTAGAGGGAAAAGACTGAATATTTTCCCCTAAGACTGGGGTCAAAGCAAGGATGTCAACTCGTACCATTCCTATTCAAATATTAATGGGAAGCCTATCCAGGGCAATAAGGCAAGAAAAAGAAATTAAAAAGATGACAGATTAGATAGGGAGACATAAAAATGTCCTTCACAGATGACATGAACATCATTATAGAAAAACTGATGGTATCTACTCACAGACACACATATACACTCATACACACACACACACACACACACACACACACACACACACACATGCAAGAATGCCTAGACATTGGAAGGATCTCAAAGGCATAAATGAAGGAAACCAATATCAATGAGTTGCATGCTATATGATTTCACGGAATCACATGCTGGGGTGAAAATGATGAGAAAAGATCAGGGTAGCCAGGGATTGGTGTTAGGGAGAGTGTTTACCTACAAAGGGGCAACACAAAGGAGTTCTGTGGCATCACGGCATCCAGTATCTAGATACTGACTGTGGTGGTTATTAAAGGGATCTATACATATGTCCCAGCTCATACTATCGTGCAGTAAACTTAATTTTTTAAATGAAGATGTGACAAAAAGTATTCCAGTGACTACTCTCTAATACTGAGAAGAAGACTGAGCACACACAGTTGACCCTTAAGTAACATGGCTTCAAATTGTGTGTGTCCACTTATAAGCAGATTTTTTTGATACAGTACAATGTTGTAACTATACTTCCTCTTACGATTTCCTTGGTAACAGTTTCTTTTCTTCAACTTAATTTATAGTAAGGATAAAACATGTAACATGTGTAACATACATAATATGTGTTATACAGCTGTTTATGTCATCAGCAAAGCTTCAGTCAACAGTAGGCAGTAAGTAAAGTTTTTGAGGAGTCTAAAGTTATACTTAGATTTTCAACTGTGTGGAGGGCCCCTAACCCCACAATGTTCAAGGTTCAACTGTAATAGGAAACACTAGTTGAAAAAAATATAATAAAGGGAACAAAATACCAATATTTATGTTTATATAGATATATATTTGAAATCACATATTGAAAGAGTATACCATGTATCTGAGTATAACAACCTAGAACAAACACCAAAACATATTCTAGTAAAAGTACTAGATTTTAAGTGAAATAAATAAATAAATAAATGTGGGTACATCTAGAAAAAAAGAACATGTAATTTATATGGAAAATAAAAATAGATTATTATTAGCATATTTTGCAATAATTATTTATTCCATTAGAAAATAAAATGGTATTTAAGTCATGAGAAAAGAAAGCATGAGCCAAAGATTTTATACCTAGAAAAACTGACTCTCACAAATAAAATGCACTGTTATCAGCATGCAGGAACAAAAGAAATATTGTCCCCATGAGGAATCTACAGAAGAATGAGCGTTAGACAACCAAAATAAGCAGAGAGACAGTGACATAGGTTTATGGTGAGCAAAAAATATATGGTTATTTATAGAACTTTTTAAAAATAATTATTGTCTAAGAGGGAGAGAGCATGGGTCTAATGACTATAAATTGATAGAATAAAGTGCAACTATTAGAAAAAAATGAGAATGAAGAGTGCATATTCAAAAATAATTTTAATGGCTCCTGTAATAATATTGTGGTATTAGTATTGTTATTCTGAGACTATTGTGTCTGGAATACATCACACACAAAAAATAGTAATTCTGATACAGATTAATTCTAATTTCTCTGTCACTGAGAAGCAGAATTCCTTGTGAGGAAGAATCCTTTCTTCCCTGAGTGCAAAAAAGGAGACAGATATAGTGGGTTCTGTAATCTGAAATTTTAACTGCAAATATTGATATGGACCCACAATGCAATTTATTTTATATTTTGTGTGTGCGCGTACCAGTCCATTAGAAATGAACACCATAGTGTCCATATTGTGGTCTTGAAATACCATTTCTCATTAAAAGAAATTATCAGGGATTTCTGGAGAAATAGCTGATCCCCAGTCTGGGGCAGCAAATGTACCAGATGAGTTTTATATATCCTATAATACTAAATGTTAAGTAAACATCAAACACTACAAAGCTCAAATTGAAAAGGACCCAGATACCACCTGAAGAGGCAGGACTGGCCAAAAAGAGTACATCGTATATTCCAATAGTTACAACACCCTCAGTGGGATAAAATCCATCAAGTATTTTTAAATCCATGATTTCATAATTATATTTTAAAACTTAGCCAACTTCACATGATAAGAAAGCAATCATTATCTTAAAACCTGGTAAACAACAGGAAATAATCAACCTGCTATTCTGTATTTCCTATACAATCCTGCAACACTGGGTAACCAATTAATAAGAGACTTGCCTCTTTATAAAAGTATCACAACTTATAAACAAAAACATATATGATAAAATTAGAATATTACCATTTTTGTAACTCTTATTTAATAAACAGATATAGCATTAATCATCAATGGTTGATAAGATCACAAAAAACAGACAACCAAACATCATGTACTTCATATAGTCTTGCCAAGCACTGCCTATAGTTTGGCAAAAGGGACTGAATTATTGTCTGACCTATCTATTTTAATCTACCTGCCAATTTGCAGCAACTATAGAGAACTCACTGAACTTGTTGAACTGCACCATTTGTGCGCAATCGACAATATTCTGACTGGGGAAAACTACAGGGCCATGGTCCTCGTTCTTCAGCAAAGTGGGGAAATCAATACAAAACAAGAAACTTTATTAAAAAAAACTACTAAAATTAAAAATACATGGAAGATAAACTACAGTGTCTGCTAATGCACATTTGAGTAGTAAAACTATGAACAATGCAAGGAAAATATTACTATAAATATCAGGCCAATAGTTACTCATGGAGTAAGGACACTGAAGTTGGAAACACAGGCAGGTATTTCTGAGGTAGCTGGAAGATTGTAATTCTTAACCAGAAAAGGATTTACTTTATGACAGTACACTAAATCACATTTTGAGGGTTTGTTTTATTTTGTTTTGTATCTGTGTTTTATTTTACAATAAAACTGTTTTTTGGTGATTTTTGTTTCAGTTTGGGGTTTTTTTGTTTTGCTTTTTTGTTGTTGTTATTGTTTTTTTTTTAATTTTTTTTTCTAGATTTTTGATATTTTAATTTCTTTAGAATATGTCACTTTTTGCAAGGTAGGAAATAGAATCAAATGAAGGCAGTCTAGTCCTCTAGGGATCCAGGCTGAGTCTTGTAATGTTCAGCAAGATGACATCATAATAGCAGATGCCAACAGGGGGGTTATAAACTCTAAGTAATAACCACTTATCTACATATATCCTTAGGAAGCAGCCAAATGTTCAGTCCTTAAGCCATGATATACAGAACATCCTGATCTACAAAAGACAGAATAACCCAAATTAAATGCTAGCCAATCTACTGGAGAAACAGAACAGAGCTGGTCAAGGACTGATGAACAAAGAAAGTGTTTACATTTTGAAAACTTCCTCTGAGGTTTTAAAATTTCTTGGTTGCTGTTAATAACACAAATAAAAAGCATTACAAATGCACCCACACTGATATTTGATTGCAAGGTCTTCAAGTAGAATACAGAGTCAGAAGTGAGTGTAGGGGACAAAATAACTAAGATATTTTAAAAATAAATTACTTAGTAATATAAATCTGACATAGGGTATTCTTCCATCTGCCACAAGAACAAATCGGCAATGATGACTATTCAAAAGAAACGCACGACTCTAAAAAGATAGCAACATTTTCCTCGCAGAATAATCTCCCCCTTTCCCACACAATTAACATTGCTACTCTTCCATGATACATAGCCAAGTACAAAAACTTATCAGGAGCATTAGCCAGGGTCAGGAGATGAAAAAGAGAGCACGTCCTAATTGGCTCATTTGTAAGCTCAGTTAACATCTCTACTGCGGACCCATAAAATCTGGCCATTGTTCTGTCAAACAGATGCAAACTCCATAATTCCTTAGCCCTTACCTATAGTTTCTGCTCCATGTCTTAAAGCTGGTTTCTGGCATCTGTGACTCATTTCCCAGGAGCTGAAGTGGGAGCTAGGCATCAAAGTCAGGAACGGCATCGTAGGAGTATCCCCGGTAGCCACTGCATGCATCTTTGGCAATGCACACGTGGTAAAATCCCCGCCGAAACGCCAGGATGCCAAGGACCTGGACCAAAAGAGCCCAGCCTGGAGGCCCGCCTCTGCTGCTATAGCAGCCAGCACGGAGGAGCCTATGAAAATGAGAAAGGCGCCCATCAATCCAAAACAGCCCTCCTGGAGGCACCACGGCCTTACTGATACAGAAGGCCTATTAACAGACTTGCACAACAACACTTGGAGCGCGGGCTGACGGAACAGCCCGCTCCAGGTTGGCGGGAGCAAGGCCCGAAGCCTCACAAGCCTCACCTACGGCCTTCCTGCCTGACTAGCTCGGCGCCGGAAATGACGCGCCGGAAATGGTACGCTGGAAGGCGGCGCCGCAGAAGTGGCGTCACGGAGAATTTTGGTTTTTGTTTTTTGTGGGTTTTGTTTTTGTTTTGGTTTTTTTTTTGTGTTTTTTTTTTTTAATTATTTCAAAGTATTCGTCTACCAAGGAAAAAATGAAAATTTCTCATTATGTGCAATGAAAAAAAAAGTGTCCATTTTAAACTAGGTATCTTGAATCCTGAGACATTTTATAAATATGTAAATTTGTGAGCACTTACTATGAGCCAGGCACTCTGCCATGCTCTTTTCATGTATTATGTTTATTTCATATTCTCAGGACCATTAGATTATGCATTTTACACACACAGATACAGAAGTTGGGTGTAGAGAGGCCAGATGACTTAACCCTGATTACATGAGTTAAATGACAGAGCCAAGACTTACCCCATTTGTTGAATTGCAAACCCTAAGTTGTGATCCACTTCACTTTACAAACCTTTCTTTGGCATCACAGGAAGCCTATACTTATATAGGGTATAGATTTAGGTTAAGAATACCAGGAGTGTTCATTTAACACACTTGAATAGACACAATGCATAGAGAATGTTGCCTCTTATTTACATCTCTTCACAATTCCAGTTGTCCGTCCATCTTTGAGGAACCCTAAAAACTAAATAATACAAACAGAATGCTTTTCAAATCATAAGGCACAGGTAATATTTGTGGATTATTTTGCTCAGAGAATTAATGATTTTTTCAAGTCCATGTTTCAGGAAATTGTTATATTTGTGTTTGGTTTGACATAACTGTAGATTTTTCACCTGCTTTATCATGAAGTCTGGACAGGAGGAAAAAAAACCCCAAACATTTTATCAAAGTGACAAGACAATGATCCACCATGTATCTTGGCCGCAAAAAATATGTTATTAGATTCAATTTATCATGAAAAATTGCTAGATTGTGAGAAGGCTGAAATGGCAGCATGGCAAGAGTGCAGCTCTTTGGTACTAATTATCTTAAAAGTTGACCTTCCAGGTCACCCCAAACCCTGTATTAATTCAGGAGGAGAGCTTAGATGGCCAACTCAGAGACATCATAAAATTCCAACAGGAAAGTGTTCAGCTTAACTCTTGCAAGGCTGCATGAGCAGACACACATTACAATGGCATCTAAAGTCCCAACAATCTTATCCCATGCTATCTTTCCAACCTTGCTTGTCGCTCCTCTCTGCACAGATCCCCTTGTGTTAAAAATATACTCACTATTCTTGGAAGAAGCCATTCTTTCTTTCTGTCCTTGCCTTCACTGATGCTGTTCCAGACCTCTCAAAAGCCCTCCCCTTCTTAGCCACTTGCTGAGTTAATAATCATTCTTCCAGGTCAACCTCATTCTAGTATCTTTCTCTATAAGATACCCGTAATAAATTATCTATAAATTCAGCTAAACAAAAGCATTTCCTCCCCTAAAATGCTACATCACTTATTGTCCATGTCACATATTGGACACGTGATATAATCTTGAATGTGCCAGCTGAACCTATCCATCTTCTCCATCTAATCAACTAATTAATAGCTTGATTTACCCCTCTGCCTACAGTAGCAATTTTTATATGGAAGGAAGTATGAGTGAAATTGTTGCTGCTTCTTTCATTGATTGTTATCTGAATGCCTTTTTGTTTTCCCTTCTTTGCTGGCTATTAGCCACATCCCTTCCAAACTAAGTCATAGAGTGAACCATATAGCCAGAAGAGAACATAGCTAAAACTGTGTGTATAAGCTGAACTGTGTTTTCCCAGAATTTACATGTGGAAGCCTTAATCCCAGTATTTCAGAATGTGACTGTATTTAGAGATATGGCCTTTGAAGAGGTGTCTAAATTAAAATGAGACTGTTAGGGTGAGCTCTGATCCCATGTAACTGGTGTCTTTATAAAGACAAGGAAATATGGACATAAAAATAGACATCAGGGATATGTGTGCATAGAGGAAAGACCATGTGAGGACACAGAGAGAAGGCAACCATCTACAAACTGAGGAGGGAGGCTTCGGGGGGGGGGGAGAATCTTGCTAACATGTTGATCTTGGACTTCTAAACTTTAGAACTGTGAGAAAATTAACTTCTGCTATTTATGCCACCCAGTCTGTGGTATTTTTTTTTTTAATGGTGGCCCTACCAAACTGAGACATTGAGGAACCTATTTTATAAGCTGAAGTTATATTTCATTTTGATACTAAGGTGGCACATAAGATATCCCGGGACAACACTTTTTCATCTATTAGTTTTTGTTTGTTTGTTTGTTTTGTTTTAATTGAAGTGAATCAAGAGGCATATGAAAGAAAGTCTGAAGACAGAGAAAGAAATGAAGCAGGCATTTAGAGAGAAGCAGAAATGGGTAATGATAAGGCATGGGGAAAGAAGCTCCTTCGTTCCAAACCTTAGTGAGTTCTGGTTGAACTTCCTTATTCTGGGTTTAGTGACTGACTGGTTGACTCAGGAAATCTTTCCATGGGAGTTAATTTAAGTATTTTTTCCCTCTACTTACAACAAATAGTCTGGGCTAAAAAAACCCATGGAGTGAAGAGGTAGCAAAGATGTTAATGCTGATATGTGCCATGAACCTTCAATACCTGATTAATCTGCAATCTATCATATGGTTTAACCCCAAATTCTAATTGTTAGAAGAAGGAATAGTGCTCTATTGATATCTGGATTACCCTCAAGGAACAGAAATCTCTATTTATAATGGCCTAAACAATGTTGATTTTTTATCTCACACTATAGAAAATTGAGAGGGAGGTGGTTGTTGGTACTAGTTTGGTAATTCATGGTCAGTTGGTTTTGCCTTTCTTATATTCAGTACCCATTTTTGTGACATGATTGCCTTTGGTGTCCAGGCATCATGTTTGTATTGAAGGGAAAAAGACAGTAAAAAGAAAGTCCATACAAGCTCCATCTGTCCCTTTTTATCAGAAAAATAAGTGCTTTCCAGATGCTTCTTCTTCTCTCTAACAGATACTTGTTTATGCCTCATGGACCATAACTGGGTCACAGAGCCACTGCTATCTTCAAGAGAGTCTGCGAAAGCATTCTAACATCTATAATGGGAGGGAAAAAAGGAGACCAATATTGGGAATAGGGTTTAGGTAGTCAATCAATGGAATTTTCTTAATATAAATTTTAGTACACTGTGGATATCTATATAGCATTTAAATATTTAAACATGTGTGTGCATATGTGTGTGTTTCCAACTTTTGCAAAACTTTCACTTACCCCAAATGTTTGAAACTACATAAGATTACAAAGAATGAAATTGCTGGCATGAATCATTATGTCTTCCCTTCCTTTCCCTACCCTATGGTTCCTACTGTTCTCTGGAATCACCATTTATCTGTGGGAGATTATTTTTTTCTGAATTTCCAGTTTGAGCCCTACCCTCAGGAGCACTATTGATCCTCTCTGTCAGACTTAGAATACCAGTTACTGTACCATGTAACTACAACATGTGTGATTCCTTACCCACCCCTTCACTAGAGTTGAAAGCAGTAAAATCAACACATCTAAAATCTGTACCCTCCCCAGATATAAATAGAAGGTAGTCTCCATTTCAGATTGTGTTAAAATGAGTCATGTAGTTGAAGTGGCCATGTTCTTCTTTGCACAAAAATCAATGTATGTTTGAATCTTATAGTGTTATTTGTAATCATGTATTTTGTATACTACAGGTGCAATTTAAAAAAAAATTACTATTATCCTTCAACTCCAAATACTCATGAGAGAGCAACTTTCATATACCAAATACCACTAAACCATCTTGGTGCTAGCAAGTATCATATAGTAGGCCCTGTATTGTTTGTTGCTGCTCATAGGTTCCATACTCTAGTCTTTCCTTCTTTGCACATACATTTTTGTACCAGAGGAATATTCTTCCTGTCATCCTTGTGTGGGCTGGTCAGTACTTATCTCCATGCTTTAAAGATTTGTCTCATCACCAATGGTGTGATAAAATCAACCCATACTGGCTCATGATAGCCAATTGTTACATCTTCAGAAATCTGTGAGCCTACTACGTTATTGTTAAGCAACCACTGTTAAAATTTAACTTAAAATTAAATAAACTATATTTTAAACCATGGAAGTAAATATGCAAACTCATAATTTTCTAAATATTTTACTACATTTCACCATTATCTACGTTTTTGAGAATATTGGCATCTATCATATGTGTTTGTTATAAATATATCATAACAATGTGCTATGGTACATATCTTCCCAGCTCTGCATTCAGGGATGTCATATCAGAAGCTTGAAATTGGTCAAGGTGAAATACATTGGCAAATACTAAAAACCAGGGCTTTATTTTGTGATTGCATGCAGTAAGAAGCTAATTGAGAAAATGTTAAGAGTGCAGAATAAATTTCAAAGTGTGCCAGGTCTGTAAATAGCACACAAAACTGAAAAAAAAAAGGGGGGGGGGTTCCAGTGTTATTCTGTTATTCAATTTGCAAAGAAGTTACTGACACCATTGATGAATAAGTGAAATTTTTGTTTCACTTTCATCTTACTTATTAACATAAATGAAAATACCAACAACATTCATATCCTAACTATACTAGTTTATCAAATGCTTCTATATATATGTTAAGGATACAAGAGGCAACAAAAATCAATAGCAGGATTCTCTGAGAATTGTAGGGGAAGAAAAATAATTTTCCCTTGCACTTCTAGATTCTTGGCTAAGGACCTCCTTTTCCCCTCATAATAAAAAAGACCGATCACCAGGAGAAAAACAAACTGAAGTTCAAAAACACGTATTCCTCCTTTGCATGGGAGATAGCCAAGAAAACTGAGTAACTCCTTGATATGTCCAAGGCACACCTTAAATACCATCTCAAGCTAAAGAGAAAAAAAAGATGTTGGATGGGAGGGGGAGGCCAGTTATGGGAGATTACCGGGAAAAGCACAGTAAACAACAAGGGTAAGGTTGTTATGCAGAGTTGTCATTGCCTTCTTCAGTAATAAGAGTTTCTACAGATTTAGTCATCCTTCTCTTTCTGGTATAGAATGGAAAGTACCCTTACAAGTGGACATTCCCATTATAAATGTAAGTATCCCACAGAAAATGGTAACTTCTACCCAGTTGTTTTCAAAGCTTCTCTTATGTCTGCTGTTTCTTAATACCAGCTCAAGATAACCCTTATGCCAAAGAGACATATTTAGGGTGGCAAATTCTGCTACCCTTCAGAATCAATGGGCTGTATGGAATTTTTGTTAAGTATTTTATTATTTTTTAAAATTTTTTCAAAATCGATTGACTATTGATGCTATCTTCAGAAAGTCTGCAGCTATCAGTCTTGTGATTAGGATGTGTGTTCTCCTGTAGACTTCTCAAGCAATTGCTTAAAATAATTGCCATTTTGCCCCGTCCAAAGATTTTGGCCCAGCTCAAAGGCAATTAATTCACTTTCTCTGCATTAGCCACTCCAGCTTTATTTTTGAATGGTTCCAGTCAGGTCTATTTTTCACATTTCCCTATAGCATCATGGGGAATGAAAACCATTTGATAATCCTGAAGACACAGCACCAGTAACTTGACCTTGTGGCTGCTTCTTGAAACAGAGTCAGAAGCACAAAGAAGGGAGGATTTTATGAGGCTCTGGTTGATTTTATTTATTTACTTACTTTTATTATTATTATTTATTATTTGCCCCCTCCTTCCCCATACCTCTTCTTAACAATAATCTGGGGCACCTGGGTGGCTCAGTCAGTTAAGCATCTGACTCTTGGTTTCAGCTCGGGTCAGGATCTCATGCGTCATGGAATCAAGCCCTACTCCAGCTCAGTGCTCAATGGGGAGTCTGCTCGAGATTCTCTCCCTCTTCCCTTCCTCCCAATCATGCAGTTGTGCCCTCTATCTCTCTCTCTCTCTCCCTCTCAAAATAAATCAATAAATAATTTCTTAAAAAAAAAAAAAAAAAGAGTAATCAGCAGCCCATTCAGTCACCAGGACACATTTTGATGAACTACATATTCAAGGGAGAAACTTCAAGTAAAACAAAGGCCAATGAGCTGCACTGCACATTTTACTTCTTTGACAATCAAATCATTATTTTTGTACTTTGTACTTTTTTTTTTTTTTTTAAGATTTTATTTATTTGAGAGAGAGAGAGCATGCACCAGCATGGAGGGTGGGACAGAGGGAGGGAGAAGCACACTCCCTGCTGAGCAGGAGCAGGGAGCCAGACACAGGACCTTGAGATCTTGACCTGAGCCAAAGGCAGACACTTACCCAACTGAGCCACCCAGGTGCCCCCCTTTTTTGGTACTGTTAAGAACTATCTGCTTATGGTGGAATTCTCAAAATATAGTTTAGTTTTCTTTTCTTATTTGGTCTTTCCCTTCACTCCACTAGCTTCCATTTCCTGCCCTATTTGAAATCCCCTTATAATTCAAATGACAGCAGCCTGTTTTCAAAGACTGATGATATTGACAACTCAGGAAGAGAGGTTTTGTTTTTCTAAAATGTCCTTTCACTCCTCACTACCACCACTCCCCTCCTGCCCCCAATTCAGTCTGGATCTCAAGTAGGCACTTTCTTTCTGGATCTTAATTCTGAAGGAGTTGGTTTATTTCATGTGCATCACCCGATCAGCTGAACTCTCTGTTGCCCTCCTCTAATTAATTACTGTTTGTAAAGAGCTCAGAAGATGAATAGTGCTATATAAGTGCTAAGTATCATGATTTCATTGTCCTATTTCAGTTCTTATTGGAATGAAGTATCATTATAATAATCAGCTTGTTGCATTTATAACTCAGGAGGGGGAGAGCCAAAGCAGCAATACCTTTACTAGTTCCATTTCTAAATCTCTGGAACAGCCATTGAATTTCACAGTGACCTCCTGGGATCATTCTCAGGCTTCATACAGTGACTATCTCATAGAATACCAACTACTTGAACATAAATCAGGAACAATAGGAGGGGTTTCAATGGCAGATTAAAACATGTATGGAATTTTTATTCAAGTGGTTTAGGTTTCAGTTTTAATTCAATGATTGGGATGATCATTTAACTCTCCTAAGTAAGAATATTCGCCTATAAAATGGGAATAAAGGCAACATCTAGTTCACAGGGTCATGATGAGGATCAGAGTAGGTAACATACTTAAAAGCATTTGTGGACCCAAAAAACTGTTTAAATATTTTTATCTTATTCTGCAAGTTAAAGGACTAGATTAAGTATTTAGAAGAACATGTAGTGGGGACCCTAAGAAATATAAAATATGCTACCTGTGATTTATTTTTTCCAGAGATGAGATGATAAAACTGATTCTGGCAAGTAATTGTTGACATGAAGAACAGAGATCATCTCTGATGTTAAAGAGAAAGAATTGCTAATAAGTCTTGAGATAAATAAAGATGATGATGAAAAAGAGGAAAAAGTAAATGAATACTCAAAAGCCAAAACAAAGGGAAACAGAAAACGAAAATGTCACAGGCAGAAAAAGTGAAGGTGGGAGAATGTCAATTTTGTAGAAAACAGGATAAACGCAGTGTTAACATCTTAGAACCAGTGATGACAGTGGTCATCCCTTCCTTCATCAGTCAGCTTGATATCTGGTTCTGGCTGAAGTAAAGGCATAATAGCACTGTGGTTGAACTCAAAGTGTGTGCTTTGAACTCAAACTTCCTCTGTTCATATCTTTGCATTTGTCAGATGTGAAAGTTATGTTCTCTCAGTACCTCATTCTCCTTTTTCCTGACTTCTACTGTGGTAATAAGAAGTCACTTATCATTTTTGTTCCTTTGAAGGTGTAGTTACCAAGGGCAGACCACCCCAAGGTGGACCATTTTGGCAAAAAAATTATTTAGAGCTGAAGGCAATAGAGACCTTGTGGGATCAAGAGAACTATTGAAGATTCTAAATTGGGGATCTTTCCCAGAATAACGGTTATTGGCAGAGATAAATTATCTTTGAGTGATCCATCTACATGGCAGGGCAAACATCTAATTACCAAACATCTGTTCTTCTTATTGCTTGTGAATTGCATTTCTTCCCTCTGAAGTCCCAGATCCTTACCCCCATCTCCTTAGTTTAGGATGACATACATACCTCATTTTGACTGACTGCCTTTGGAATTTCCATGTCTGTGTGGATTCCCCATATATACAAAGTTAAATTTGATTTTCTCCTGTTAATCTTCCTCATTTCAACTTGATTCTTGGTCCAGCTAGAAGGACCTTGACGGGAACAGGAATTCTTGCTCATCTACAAAGGTAATCGTTTTCTCTCTCCCCCTCAAATCTTCTCCTTTGCCTTTGTGATCTATCGTTTTATAAGTCATTGTCTAGCAGGGGATTTCTCATTATATATAGCGCTTGATATTCTTCTCGTTTCTTGAATTTGTGACTGGTTATCTCTCATCACTCCAAAGACTCCCTTACTTGCTTGTCAGCTCATAAATGCATTAAAGATATAGATAGGTGCATAGCTAGATGGATGGATGGATAGGTAGATAGATAAAGAGGTAGATTGATTCCAAAAGTTTTGTTTTTGACTAGTGGCCTTATTCTTATAAACTTTGATGCTTTCCTGTTCTATGTCCAAGCTGAATATTATCACCACTACCATTCCATGTCATAACCAGGAACTCCTAGTAGACAGAGAAACCTAGATAGCTGTGATGACTGTATCTTTGTGACTCTTTTTATGTTTTCATCTTTTTCTTGTATCTCTCTGACAGGCACCAATTCAGAAGACTTTGGAGAAATATTTTTTTTTTTCTTTAAGAGAAAAATTAAGCTTATCCAACTGTTCAAGAAATGAAGGTGAGTCTTACTACCTGGAGAAAGTACTCCTTCAACCATGTTGAGAAGATCACCACCAAAATTTTGTGTGATTCTTAATAAATAATCTCTCCTCCCCGGATTTAAATTTCCTATCTATGATATATATAGAGAGGACTAAATAGTGTTAAGGCTTCACCATACATTTCAATTATGCAAATCTTAATTATTAAGATAATATCTTAGAGAAATATCACACAGTCAAACCCATTTAGGAGATACTCCATGGTTGACGAGGCAATGCAAAAAAAAACTTAAGTTTAGTGGGAACCTTCAGAGCATCCAACGTGAAATGGTAATATTGATGTTTATCCACTAGTTACTGTTCTATCTTTGGGACCCCAGAACAAGTGTCCCAGGCTCTCCCTATGGGTCAGTATTGCATCCAGTATTCCCAAATCCAGAAAAACAAGTTAGGGTACAGAAGGCACTGAAAGCACGGTATGCCAAATGTCCAGGTGAAAGGCCTTACCCCACATATTAACACAATGGATGTTGTTTTAGATGGAATTCCAGACTCAACATTTTATTTAAGAGTATGTATTCTGCAGCCAGATTTTTTCCTATCTCAGCAATATACACTAAAAAAAAGTCAGTAAGCAACAATTTCAAATGACTTATAATATAATGCTAAGTTCATCTTGGAAATGGTTAGGAGGATCAGATACAGTGAAACCTGGTACCAAGTAGAGGTGAGACTCCATATAGATCATAAGTAAGTTCTCAAATCCAGACACTTATCTTTTCTAATAATGAAAATGTAAACCATACAGAAACTTTCATGCTACTTCCAGACCTATTTTCCTCTCTGCAACCTTTTGTTCCTATCACCTTATTTCCTGGACTGCTTTGACAAATGAACATATCAAATTTTATTATTGTACTCTGGCTTCTCCAGTGTGTTACCATTTGGAATTTTGTTGTTGCAGTTTGTGAAGAAGCACATAAAGTCCATAAAGTACCATTTAACAACCACTGCCCCACCAACCCCAGAGCAAGTGAGTGAGAAGCAGGCAAGGTACCACTGCAGTCTCTTCTAAGTAAACAGACACTATTGTGTAATTATGGTACCATTCAGACCGTATCAGTTCAAGGCTCACCTAGGGTGCTGACTGGAATGTCTTCACTTTTCAGAATTCCAAGAAAAAGCAAACTCAGTGTTTGCATATCTGACTTTCAGACTCATAAGGGGTAGAGGGAGGCATGAGATGGGAGTGGACGTCTATAGTGTGTATCCTTAAGCTTTGGCTAAAAATTAAATATCTTGGACTCCATATGATCATATTTTTTTTTGCATTTCTCCCATTTTCAGAATACTTTCTACATGTATTTATCGTGCCAGTATTAGGTTGGGCACTGGGAATATACCATAACCTGATAAATGGTGCCCTGGTCTTGTGGAGCCCACCATTGAATGGGGGCTATGAACATATAAAAGACAATCACAATAATGGGTAACAGGTACTAATATGGGAGAAATACCAAACCATGTAGGGGCACACTGAAGGGGATTTCAAGTTAAGACTGGGGATTTAGAAAAAAAGGTTTTCTGAAGGAAAGGTGTCTAAACTGAGATATAAATTGTGAATGTTAGCTACAAGAAAAGAAATAAGAGAAAACAAAAGTGTTTTGGAAAGCATGGCTAAGCAAAGAGTATGACCAGTTGGAGGGTCTTTGACTGCAACTCCCTCTGCCACACACCAAGTCTGCTATGGGAAGGGCAGCTTTCCCCCATAAGGCTTGCTAGGAAAGTCTTTAAAATTATGGACCAGTCAGAAAAATCACACACAAGGTTTTTGGTCAGGAGTCGGACTCTTCAAGTAGTAGACCTAAATTATGGTAGCAGTGGTGAGGATAGAGAGAAGTGATAGAGTTGGGAGACAACTAGCAGATGATTGCAATAAGACTCCATAATTGATTAGATATGAAGGTAATAGTAAGAAAGGATTAAGGATAAGACTAAAAGTAATGAATAGGGCACATAGAAGGATGACACTCCAGTCACAAAGATAAGAAATATGATTTTTAGGGAAATTATCAATTCATTTTTGCATATGTCAAATGTGAGTTGCCCAGAGAACATCCAAGTTATTCTCAGTAGTCTATAAACTGCATATGAGTCTGAATCTTGGGAGAGATTTCTAAACTAGAAATAGACAGCACATTTACTCAATATATAGATGGTAACTGGAGACATGGTGGTCAATGAAACCTGGTAACCGGGTAAAATGGGAAGAGAAGAGAATCTAGAACAGAACCATGAGCTGAAGAAGTGCAGTCCCCAAAGGACACTGAAGACGGACAGCCAGAGAGGTGGAGAAGAGGAGCTAAGAGAGGACAGTGACTCTGAAGCCAAGTGAAAAGAGGTTTGCAAAGGAAGAGAAGCAAATACTAACTAAAATAAAAGTTGAGAAATGACTCTAGGATTTAGCAACACGTCTATCACTGGTTATCTTGGAAAAAGCAGGGTTTTTTTTTTTTAATTATTTTTTTGAGTATACTTGACATACAATGTTACGTTAGTCTCATGTGCAACACAGTGATTCAATATATCTACACATTATGCTATGCTCACCACAAGGGTAGCTACCATCTGTCACCATACAACACTATTACAATATCATTGACTATATTATAGGTGAAGGAGGGTGGAAGGGAAAAGCAGTTTTAATCCATTTTGGGAAAAATAGTTGAAGCAACTCAGAATTACATAGGAGAGCCAACTCTTGAGATGAATTCACAGCCATTGGCAATATGGTACAGTGGAACATGAGACCAAGGAGTCAAACCCAGAATGGGAATCATAAAATCTACTTCTAGACTAGCCTATGCAATTAACTCACAATGTAACCTTGAACAAGTCACTAACACTCACTGGGCCTTTGAATGCTCAGCAGTCATTGTGGGTGAGGCCTTGCCTGGACTACCAATTAGCTATCTGGCCAATAATAAATGTACTATGTTTATGTGAGTGAGCAATGCATTCTGGGAAAGATCCTGGGGCATAGGAAGAGTGTGGAGGTAAAGCTGATGAATGGAACAGAACTTATATGAGAAGGTGTCATATGAGCATATGCCAAGAAGAAGTAATGGAGAAAGAAACACACACACACACACACATACACACACACTAAAACTGTAAAATCAGCCACAGCAGAAGCAAAATGCTGGTGAGTAAAGACGTATTACACATAGAAGGGGGTCCTGACTTATGTTCGTGTCTCTACTTGGCTATATTATAGGAATATTAGCAATGCCAAGTCTTGGCTAAGGTTAAGCACAAGGATCGAGAGTCAGATAATATAAATAAGTTCTGAAAATAATTACAAATATCCAGTCATTCTTCTGAAATTTACTATCTATATGACTAGAGTCAACCTTCTTAATCTCACCAAATCTCAGTTTTCTCATTTAAAAAAAGGGGTAAAATACCAAACCTCATTGGGCAGTTGAGATACATACATATGAGATACATATGAGCATGAAATGAGATGTATAAATTCCCACAGATTATATAGCACCTCATTTACCAAAAGTGTAAGTAAATGGCGTTAGCTTCATTAATACCAATTAACATCATAAGTGATCTGGAGCCACTCACTTAAAAACAAAGTCTCAGTTTTCTCATTTTAAAAATTCATTTAGCTATTATGAGTATTAAAATACACAGACACATGCATGTACACAACCACACAAAGGCATGCCAGGTAGAGTACCTGACTCATAGGTGTTTAACCAAAAGCAGTATTAACATAAATAATTATTATAGAGCATAGCTATTGATAATAGTGGGGGGAAAACAAGCAGAAGAAACAAATAACTGGGATAAGAGAGAAAAGCGGACAGGGAATAGGAAGAAGAAAAAGACGGCAGTGTGGAGAAAGAGAGAAAACAAGCTTTGCGAATATTTCCATAGAAGAGGAAGAGGAAGAAGGGATCAACATACATGTGTATCTCCAGCAGTGAGAAGTATCATTTCATGGGAAGATTTGTGGGCAATAGTGACCCCAGAGACGTGAACAGAGGCCTGGCAAGAGCTCACATCATGGGGACCCTGATTATTAATTCTATTGGATATACCAAGGGACATATTTGCTGTAATTCAAAATCCAGGACGCAAGAAATTTGATACGAGCATTAGATGAGAAGATAAATTGAATTTATTATAGAGACAGTGTCAGAAATAAAAAGGACCAATACTGTTCCGAGAACTTTGTGATGATTCCACTGAACAGGCCAAGGCTAAAGACCCTGCTTGCTCACTTGACGATGAAGCAGTGCCTATGGGCACTTTTCGTTTAAGAACGGAGATGAGTTATAGCTGCACAGAGGACATCTAAAGATCAGCTACTGATGAAGCTCAGGAAATCATTTAAGTAAAAGGTACAATCAGGTAAAAGGTTTTAGGTCCAGAGAATAAGTACCATTTGTAAAGGGAACTCTGGATAGCTTCTGGGGACAAAAAGGACACATCTATCCAAACTGCACAAGAAAATGAAGTAATAAAAGGGGACCAAGGACAAGAGACAGACTCCAGGACTCCTGACAGGAGGAAAAAAGAGCCATGGAGTTGGTAGCATCTGCTCAAATTAATGCAGGAAAATTTCTCGAAGTCTTGTTAACATATTCACTTACGTATTCTTTTCTTTAATGGGCATTTTTGAGCTCCTAGCAGGTGTTGGGTTCTGTGATAGCCTCTAGGGGTGCAAAACTCTCTCCCCTAAATAACAAAAAAGTAAGTAAATAGTCCTTGCATTTAAGGACCTCACCTTCAGTAATAACATGCTACTAAAAACAGCTGATGAGAGTTTCAGAAAATAGGAGGGAAGGTAATGAGGATGAAGTTGAGAAGTAAAAGAAGGGAGAAAAGGCAGAGTAGTTAGAGACAAACAAATGTAAAAACCTGGAGAGAGCTGGTGATGGAGAAAGAGTCCCCTCCTTCTTTCCTCTCAGAGAGGCAGCTGGTCTGAACTTTAAGGATGAAGAAATAAGGGAAAATATTCATAGAAATGAATACATAGCAGGGAAAAAGAGAGTAAAAACAACTGTCCTCAAGTAGATGAAACCAGGAACCAGAAAGAGGAAGAAGAGAGAAGTGGGTGAGTAGCAGACAGCAAACATGACAGGAAGAGTTAGGAATACAGGATTTAAGATGGCTCACCTATGCAATTCTATATTAGGGGGATAGGATTACCAATTAATTAATTAACTAATTAATTAATTAAGGTGAGTGGGCCAGGACAATTGATTTCTGCAATAGACCGAAGAATGACGGTGTTAAGGAGCTTTCACATAGAAGTAGGAGAATGTTAGGCGACAGTGTCTTATACAGCTCAGACACAATGATCTCACGTACCATGAGGTCTGGAGCAGGCGACCTCTGGGTTGATGAGAAAGTCTAACTTAATGGTAAGAACATAAACGATGGAACCAGCCTGTCAGCGCTCCAATTCTAGCTGTGCCACTGACGAGCTGTGTGACCATGGGCAAGCCACTTATTCCCTTTGTTCTTGCTTTCTTCAAAGGTAAAAGGGGAAATAGCTCTTAAAAACACTGAGGGTTTTTTGATACATGTGAAGAGTATAAAATGCTTGGCAATCAGTAAGCCCTCCAACAATGTCTGCCATTATTATTAGCATCATAGCTCTCATCATAAGTTACTGGCTCTGAGGCATAATAATGCCGTTAAGGACCAAGTTTTTCACACCAATTTATCCTGCTGGTTTCGAGTACCCACAGTCTCCCGGTGGCTAAGGGAGCATTAGTCCCAAGCTTCATTTCTTCACTAGGTGATATCCAGAATCAGAAGAGTGACAATGAGAAGGATTTCCTCATAATCTCCTTCTCATTAGAGAAGATGATCTTTCCCAGAAACTTCTCAGATGACTACCTCGTATCTCTTTTGGGCTAGAAATGACTTATGAAGCAGCCTTAGCTTCAAGGGAGACTGAAACAGCAAGCATTTGGCATTTTCAGTACCATTCTAGAGGCAGACACCGCCATTAAGGAGGAAAAAAGATGGGAATGATTTTTTTAAATGTTCTTTTATTATATTATGTTAGTCACCATACAGTACATCCCTGGTTTCTGATGTAAAGTTCGATGATTCATTAGTTGCGTATAACACCCAGTGCACCATGCAATACGTGCCCTCCTTACTACCCATCACCAGTCTATCCCATTCCCCCACCCTCCTCCCTTCTGAAGCCCTCAGTTTGTTTCTCAGAGTCCATAGTCTCTCATGCTTCATTCCCCCTTCTGATTACCCCCCTTTCTTTATCCCTTTCTTCCCCTACTGATCTTCCTAGTTCTTATGTTCCATAGATGAGAGAAATCATATGATAGTTGTCTTTCTCTGCTTGACTTATTTCACTTAGCATTATCTCCTCCAGTGCCGTCCATGTTGCAGCAAATGTTGAGAACTCGTTCTTTCTGATAGCTGAGTAATATTCCATTGTATATATGGACCACAACTTCTTAATCCATTCATCTGTTGAAGGGCATCTCGGTTCCTTCCATGATTTAGCTATTGTGGACAATGCTACTATGAACATTGGGGTGCATATGGCCCTTCTCTTCACTACGTCTGTATCTTTGGGGTAAATACCCAGTAGTGCAATGGCTGGGTCATAGGGTAGCTCAATTTTTAACTTTTTAAGGGATCTCCACACTGTTTTCCAGAGTGGCTGTACCAACTTGCATTCCCACCAACAATGTAGGAGGGATCCCCTTTCTCCACATCCTCTCCAGCAATTGTTGTTTCTTGCCTTGTCTATTTTTGCCATCTAACTGGCGTAAGGTGGTATCTTAGTGTGGTTTTGATTTGAATTTTGATGGGAATGATTTTTGAATGGACAAGCAACAACGTCTGTATTTTGTAATAGAAAATGAAGCCTTGGTATTTGATGACATCTATTAATTTTTAATAATTTGAAAAGATGCTTAAATAAGTTTGTGTTGAATTGGAAAGAAACTTGCAAAGGTAAGAGATTAAAACAGAGGTTTTACTGAATAAAGTAAATATTCCAAGCTTTGGAATTATTACACGGAGAACATAGATAAAACCTAGGTAGGGCTAGGGGGGATAGAAAAAAAAAATGAGGAAATTTGTGTAGATAGGGTCAGGATTTTTTAAAAAGAAAGGAAAGGAAAGAAAGACAAAGCAAAGCCACTATCTGAAAAGTTTAGAGAATGCAACCATGGTAAAACAAAGGATTTTTGGATTTGAGGTAAGAAATGGCTAGGTTAAAATACTGCTGAAATTATTTATTTATAGTAGGAAGAAAGGCTATATGGAAAAGGATAAAATTATGGACTCATACTGAAAACCTATCTGAGAAATTTAAAAATCACACTCAAAAATCAAATATTATGTTGTTGGTGAAGGGAAAGTGTTGCTGATTTAATGGCATTGTAAAAATCTTTGAAAGAACATAGAGAAAAATTTTGATGTCTCTTTGCAGCTGCATGTGGGGAAAAAATGGAATAACCAGTACATCAAAATAAATAGATTAACAATTATATTTTATAGTGAAGAGAATGTTAGAAATTGGAAACAACAAATACTGATAAAAATTCTGGAAATGCTGAGAAGGCCCAGCGGTAAGTCAAAAAGAGGTGGAAAATTTCAATCGGGCCCCAAGATATAAATCATGGAAGACAATAAAAGAGGGAAGTGATGTGGGTATTTATTTGGAAAAGACAAAATTTTATTTGGATAGATAATTTTCTCATTAAACCTTCTAAATATATGGTGTGTCAGGTGTAAAATGTTTCATACTATAATCAGTAATCGGTTAGGAAAGACATTAGGTCAAAAAGAAGAATGAGCCAGAGGTGACCTGGTATGTTACTTAAAAACATATTTATTCAGAATTATTGTTGTGAAGCCCTATGCTGGGCACAGAGCTAGAGGATCAAAAGATAAATGAGATCTCAAAGCATTGAGATCAAAGCATTCTTACCTTCAGAGAGACAGACAGGTTTATCCCCAAATAATACCAGCACGTGAGCTCTCACAATTCAGGGGACAAGGGGAGTTCATCAGGGCTAAGCATGAAATTTCTAAACTTTTCCATTTTACTTGACACATTTATTTTATGGTATGGCAGGCCCTCTTTTATATCCCATACCGACAAGTGGCCTGATCCCCGTTAGGTTCCCTGGACAGGTTCAGGAGAACAGACATGATACGTAAAAATAAAATCTTTATGCCAACCTGAACATTTCATGGAATTTTTTACTTTATGTGTGGTCTGTAGTAGGCTCTCTCATCACAGAGATACCACATTTTGAGAAAATGACAGTGAGATGTTTAAAAAGAACTATGGTATTAGCTAGAGTGAGCTGTGGTTCATGCGTAAGGCATTAGAACAGCAGTGGGAGTAAAGCTGCATTTCTCGATCTTGGCACTATTGACATTTTGAACCAGGTAATTCTTTGTTCCAGGGGCTTCCTGGTCTTTATACATGAGACTCCAGGAGCAGCCCCCTACTCCTAGCTATGACAGCCATGAATGTCTTGACATCGCCAAATGCCATTTGGGGGCAATACTGTTCCCAGTGGACGTAGAGGAAAAGATACTACCGTGTAACAATGATAGAGTGACGAAGAGAGTAAAAAGCAGGGGTGAATGGGCAGAATTCTATATAAAAATTAATAGACAAGAGGGAGACATGGAAAGGAGAAAGAAAAGGAATAGGAAGAAGGAGAGAAGAGAGGCGAGGGTAGAATACAGTAGCCTTTCAGAGGAAATGTAGGACTTCAGGTAAAATATAGTATGTGTGGTAAATGAGAACTTCTGGGATACATTTTCAAATATAAAGTTGTAAAGAAAAATTGAGAAATGAAACTTAAAGAACAAAGCATAAAAAGAAACCCATATAGGGATATTATATAATATCACTGTGTGTGGTAAGAATTGAATTTAGCTTTTTAAAAAAAAATGCATATTATGATTTCCACCATTGGGTTTAGTACAGGTCATAAAGGGAACATTTCATATGTATGGAACACTAGGATAAATTTAGAAAACATCATATGAATCACCTATAGGAGAAAAAGGATAAAGCATAAGATTCAGTTATTTAATAGTTAATATTTTAGTTTTTAACCTGAAGATGGAAAAGGATAATATCTAGGATTTCCTCTGTCCCTGATAGAATGGACATGTCCATCCCCACCCCTGGGAGAAAAGATATTGAAAAATATAAAGTTCTTTAAGGGTTGAAGAAAGCAGAAGAAATTGAAGAAAGCAGAGCTACGATATCTAGCTAAGGGAAGTTCTGTGTCAGAAAAAACTGTGCCTGTCCAATGGAAGATAAATCCATACTTAGTCTCTGAGTGGTCCTTTTTTTTTTTTTTTTAAGCTTAAAATCAGCAGCAAAAATTATTTAAAAAATTTAAAAAAGTGGTCAGGTTACTAGCAGGAAGAAAAGCTTTATATTTCTCACTAAAAGAGAAAAGGAAGAAGCACCATCTTTGGGACAGATTATCTGAGAATCACTGATGCAGATACGTGAGAAAGTGTCAGAGGAAGGAACCAGAATGGTGAACTATTATTGCAAAACGAGGGGAGATAGGTGAGGGGAAGCAATGATTTTGACAGTATTGGGTTATAGGAAATTGGTATGCAATGCCTGTGGAAGTTTTGTTGGTTTCATTTGATGAGAGAAGAACTGTAAATATGAATAATATGTAAATATACTTTATGACAAAAATAAACTTATAAGGATCAAATGAGAGAAAGAATGTGGAAGTGTGCTGAATAAGTTAAATGCATGATTCATAAAGGGAATGCACTGTGATCTGAAACCCTAAACTCTCTTGTGAACTATCGAAACACTCTTTTTCCCATCTGTGAGACATACACAACACAGACACGTGGCCCAAGAGGCAGTTAGGAACCAGAAGAACAAGGCCTCGAGATGATAGTGACCTCCTCTCCACAAGGCCACACACACAGGCACAAAGGAAGTGAAATATGTGAAAACGTCTTCTCATTCATAAATCCCTGCATACATATAAAGAAGCATTGTTATTATTAATGGTAGAACTAACAAGTAGTATTAATCTCATGATCCTCCACAAAGCAGGGGGAATACCTTTGGGAGATCACAAGTTGGTTTCTTTTTTCTTTTCTTTTTTTTCTTTCTTTCTTTCTTTCTTTTTTTTTTTTTTAAAGATTTCATCCATTTATTTGAGAGAGAGAGAGAGCACGAGCAGGGGGAGGGGCAGGCAGAGAGAGAGAGGAAGAAGCAGGCTCCCCACCTAGCAGGGAGTCCAATGCAGGGCTCAATCCCAGGACCTTAAGCTCATGACCTGAACCAAAGGCAGATGCTGAACTGATTGAGCTGCCCAGGCACCCCCACAAGTTGGTTTCTTAATACTGCTGGCCTGACTTGTGTGTCTGAGGACAGCTCTCCAACAAAACACTAATAGAGACAAAGTTTTCCAGGGTAACTACACTGTGAGCTCCCAGTGAATAAAAAACAAAATTTATTTCAGCATCACCATCGCAGCCTTCCACTACGCTAAGCATTTAGCGGTACTGAATAAAAAAGATTGAACTGAGGGGCGCCTGGGTGGCGCAGTCATTAAGCGTCTGCCTTCGGCTCAGGGCGTGATCCCAGCATTCTGGGATCGAGCCCCACATCAGACTTCTCCACTAGGAGCCTGCTTCTTCCTCTCCCACTCCCCCTGCTTGTGTTCCCTCTCTCGCTGGCTGTCTCTCTCTGTCAAATAAATAAATAAAATCTTAACCACCCCCCCAAAAAAATTGAACTGAAATGAATGAAATTAAACAGAAACAAATACACAAAATGAAAGTTGCTACTTTGTGTTGAGCCACAAGAATTGTAAATTTGCAGTGGCAATGTGTTAGAAATAATTAAGCATAAACTCTCCTTACTGTCACCAATGCGGGGAAAAGTAAACAGAGTAAGTACAGGGCAACAGCTCTGTTAACCTCCTTTACCTGTCATTCAAGGCTCGCTACATTTTCCTCTCAATATGATCTATCTCACAACTGTGGCAGACCTCTTAACCAAAGTTTACTCTCTCCTCAAACATATTTTTGCATGAGTTTTTACTCTTAAAAACTCTTTCTTGTAACGGCTTTCTGAGTCCCTGTGTGCAGATCTACTTGACTTTCTAGGGCAGTCACTAACACCGCTGTCTTTACTTAGGTTGTTTTTTTTTTTTTTAACCTCCTCTGGTTCACAGAAGCTTATAGCATATACAGGCACTTATTCTTCAAGTATTGTTATAAAAAAAAAAAATGGGCTGTCTGGGTGGCTCAGTCAGGTAAGTGTCTTATTCTTGATTTCGGCTCAGGTCATGATCTCAGGGTTGTGAGAGCAAGCCCCACGAGGAGCTTGCTTAAAAATCTCTCTCTCCCTCTCCCTCTGCCCCTCCCCCCTGCTCTCTATCTCTCCCTCTCTCTAAAACAAACAAACAAACAAAAATATTCTGTTATCCCCTAGATTTTTGCTGTTTTGCTGTTTCCCTGCTCAGCTGTAAGGTCTTTGAGGATAAGATACCTTTACTATAGCACAAGTGTCCTAACGGCTTACTAAAAATCTACTGGTCAATTGATGACTAGGTCCAGATGATAATTTTTAGAAGTATAATTAATCACAGCACCTCATTTTTCAGATTAAATCTAGCTTCAGTTATCCAGGTATTAATTTAACCTCAGGATGTGTATTTGTGGAAATTTGGACACCTATATTTTGGTCTTGAATATTTCAGAAAGATTCTACTTCCTTAACATAAGAAAAAAGTAGAAGAAAGGACGGGCAATCAAACTGTTTCGGGTCATCCTGCATTTCCTCACATGGAAACAGCTGGCTGGCAATACTCAGAAATTTGGAGTCTGAGTATGATATGAATCTAATCTAAAGCCCACCCAAAGGGATCATATGTTAAAATAGAGTTGGTATTAAAAAAATAATTAAAAAATTATAAAAACACGGAGATTCCATAGTCTTCTTTGTGCTCTTAGTGTAGCTTGCTACAGGAGTTGATTAGATATAGTCAATAGTCAGTCCTAGAATGTACCAGGGAGCTTGAAACAAGGACCAGAAACCCGTAAGTCTAGTAGAATTGGATTTGAAATCACTAGTCTTGGTGAACATAGCTTAGGTATCCTCATGGTTGATACAAAACCAATTTTATCTGTCTATCCATCCATTCATCTGTCTATCTATCTATCTATCTATCTATCTATCTATCTATCTATCTATCCAATCTATCTTTGGAACTAGTATGTTAAAATAATGGAGTGTAGACAACTCAGAATTAAACATCAAAATGTAATTCCAGTCCTGCCAAGAATATGGCATTGAGTGGACTCAACTACAATACTCTATTAACATGAAAAGTCAAAGAAGGAAGTGTTAGTTTACTCCTGTTTTTCCTGTCTTCTGTCCCAGTTTACTAGCTCATCACTAGTTCTCTTTACATTTCTCCTGACTCTATTGTAAAACCCAATGCTAGCCTTAGTATTCTCTCCGTCCCTTCTTCCCAGGCAAGGAAAAATTTGCTTCTGGATCAGGTCTACCACAATGTCATATTGTTACTTTGGCCTTACCCCAGATTCTGCATATTGTAGTCCCAAACTGCATAGAAAAAACTTTCCAACTCAGTGCTCTCTGCTTGCTGCGGATGGTGCATACTGTTCATGACCAAATTGAAGTTTTATTTGTTGCATTATTGGTAGTTTTGAAGTATGCTTTGGACAGAGCAAAGCATCCCTGGCTGTCTTCAACACACCAGGTAATCACACCACTGCTCAGTAGGCTAAATTATTTTAAACCTTTCAAAAAATAGCTTCTCTCCTTTCTGCAGGTTTTCCTAGGAACAATCTCCATGAAAACGACTCCTAATTTAAAGAAAACTAAGGCATTCCTCACCACTGACAAGGAAAATGGCTCTTTTTGGCCAAATCATAGAAATGAGCTTCCTTAAGTACATTGCACCTTTAAAAGCTGACATTATGCCGCAAAGCCTGAATGGTACCTTGTCAGCATGGAATAACCAGACTGGGCCAAGTTGTCATTTCTGACAGGTCAGTGTAATGAGCAAAAGAACGCTGAGTTGGTCTAAAAGTTTTCACTCGAATCAGCAGGGTAGAGCTGTTTGGGGCGATAACAGCTCTACGTATGTGACTCATTAAATGTGTCACATTATCAAACATTGTGGCCCACACTATCGCAGCCACCACATTTATGTTTTGTTTCCTCCCCCAAATGCCCCCCAAAATCTTTATATTTCTAATTTGAAAAGAGTACAGATTTCAGAGCTTTAAGGCACTGGATGTTAGCTGCGTGTGATTAGATGAATGCCAAATGTTTCTTTGCTCCTTTCAAAACACTACACAGAGATAAATACTAATCTAACTCCATGTGAACTTCTCCCTGGGCACTGCCTTCCCTATCTCTTAGGATTTTTCTGGTAACATCTTTGCCTTCATGAAAACAGAGATAGAGAATAAATAAGGGAAACAAAGAAGAATTGGGTACAATTGACATCAGATGGCCCTTCTGAATTACTAGATGACATTCAATGTCCAGAATCTTCTCTTACGTGTCTTGAGGAACCTGCCCACAGATTTGCCATTTGGATATAAAACACAAGTGTAGTGACGTGACATCACCTGGATCCAGATTTCTTAGTCCATAGACAGCAAAGCTTAAAGGTTCTGCCCCTTCCCGCTCACCAGCCAGCTGTGGTGCCCTCTCTTTAATCAGATGCACCAAACAACAGAAAACATTTTTTCCCTGCTTCAGAAAAATTCACTTAATGTTCGTGACTAATTAAATTCTCACTCTAGTCATGATTAATGTAACAAATAATTACAGCTTAGATCTAATATAGATACAACTAATTGTTCTGCCCACAGTGCATCGTGACTAACAATTAAACACTGCTTTTAAAGCAAAAGTAAGATCTGAGGAGTGACCTTCACCTGGCTTTGCTCTTGCCATTGTAGGAAATGCTTGTAGCTTCTGTTTTCCTCTTCACTTCTTAGGATGGTGACAAAAGGTTTTATTTGTTCGTTTATTTGCATTTCTCTTTCATTAGGTGTTCGATAAGCTGACACCTTTACACTTCTTGTCCTTCCAGTTCGTGGGATGTTGGAGGTCTTGAGCAAAGCCCTAGGAGAGAGAAAGAAGGGAGGTTATGCCCACTGAATTTTCTTCAAGGTTCAAGTGCAAAACTGCCTTCTATGCCCTCAAAGTGAAAGACGAAGGGGGATGGGCAATGTTTCTGATCTGATGCAAGGGAACAGGCCTGGTCCCTGTGACTGTCTGCTCTGGTACCCCTAAGCCCCAGGCCAGGAGAAGAGGTTCTTTTCTTCTGTGATCATGAAGCAGAATGGACGGCTGCTGAATTCAGAGAGGCACGTTGGAGTGGTCTCTGGAAATGCATTCCCAACCAGCACAAATATTCACAAAACCTCTTGGGGATTCTCATAGCTGTAAACGAAAAATGTTCCTAGTTTTTTTTAAATACCTGATGAAATAGAGAATTGAGCACTTACCCATATGCCTCATGTGCCTTGGCAAAGAGGAGACGCATTGAACGCTCTACTTAAGAATGTGGCTTATACAATTTGGACATTGAGTCATATGTCTATCTACTACTTTGACTTCTCTCACAGTAACCAAATACTCCCTTTTCTTCAGGGCATAGTTAAGCATAAACTACCTCTATAAACCGAAATGCAAATAATTAGAATGCCCAAGAAATGGGACTTCTGGTTAATTACATTCAAATATAACTATGCCTCAAACCAGAAAATTTGTCTTTGCTCATTCAAATATTTCTAAAATATTCAAAGCCATTTTCCTGACTTTCTAGAATTTGATGGAAGAACAATGTTATTTTATTGTTTAAGGAGTTCACAGCATTTTGATTGCATTTGGGGGCCAGAACTGGAAAATTTTGTTTGTACAGCTTACATAATTAATCTGATACAATTCTTCTAAATACACTCACAGCTATGTGATGATACCTTATATTTATTTAACATCTACCATGTGACCAGGTTTGGGCTAGTGATAATGAGTCGGCCTTTCCCACTTTTTTCTATCTTTGCTGGATAAAGTATATGCAATTTTAGTTAAACTAAATTCCAACTCAGGCCATGAAGGGTAAAGTTACTCAGCCACAGCACAAAGCTAACACTGCAAACCTTTCTCTTCTGTCACCTGGTGTTCTGTCTACCACATCAAACTTTGCAATGACCTGTGTTTTGTTTAGCCAATAGTTTTAGGACTCATTCCATCCCAGATTCTAGAAAAATGCTGTCCCCAGTAAGAAACAGTTTTGGAGCAACAAACCAAAAGTCAAAATCTAAGCAGTACCTGAGATACTACTAGTTAGATACAGATAGGATGTGTGAATTCTAGGATGTGGAAATTCTTGGTTCATTCTTTCTGATGAATCTCACCTTATTGACCCTAGGTAGGAGTTTCTACTCCAGTTGGTTTCCTAGTCTCTTCTCCCATTTCCTTTAGATTCAAATCCTGTTTTGCTCTAGTTAATCTTACCACCCTTAAGGTCTAGTAATTCACGTAAACAAGACTTGAAGAGTGTGATGTGTAAACTAAATGAGCAATATCAGGCTTCCTGAAGGCTATGAACTCAAGGAGAGCCAACGTGTCTTGCAATCTTCGTACCCCCTGGGGGCATAGTAGAATGCCTCTGATGGAGGACTGGTTAAAAAGTATTCATAAGGAATGAGTGGATGGGTGAATGAGTGAGTACTGAATAAGGGAGTTTTGTGCCATACACTTCCTGTGGTTCTCATGATGTCCATGGGTATCTTCTATGGTACATTTCCTATGATTCCATTAATCTGTGACTAGCACATAATTTCTAAGGAGCATTCATTATTAGAAAACTTGGTAGATAGATTCTCAGATTCTAAAGGATCACTGAGTTGCCATTAAGCAGTCTCCCCATTTCCAAAAAGGATCAGATTTAAAAAGAGTCAGTGTTTAAATTTTGTAAATTTAGCCATTTACATATAAAAGTTATCAAAGAAATATGTGTAGTTATAATCATTATCCAAACTTTTTAAATACCAGACACCTCTCCTTATTTTATTTCCATATGACCCCATATATCTGAGCATCAGCAACTAACCAGATCTTCTATCTAGCTTAAAAATACAAATCGTACTCAGAATTTATCATTTTGTTGTTGAGGCAATTGGCCTTAGATATATGGGTTTATTTCTGAACTCTCAGATGCATTTACTTAGACAATGAAATGACAAAATCTCGGCCTTAAGTAAAAGTAACTAAACTATGCTAATTCTGTGTAACTCCATCATGAGTATGGTATCTGTTAAACTTTTTGAAAGGATCCTCCCCCTGTCCATTATGATAGAAATACCTTAAAGGCTCCAGGGGCTCTCACTTAGAGAGAGAATCAGTAAGTGCACTCAACAACTTAAGAGCGAACTTCCCTTTTTTTTTTTTTTTAAGTTGGCTCCACACCCAGTGCAGAGCCCAACATGGGGGTTGAATTCACAACTGTGAGGTCAAGAGTCAGACTCTCAACCGACTGAGCCACATAGGTCCCCCGAGAGTGAATTTTTAATGTCAAATCATATATATATTTTTTTTCATTTTCATTCTGTGGAAGCTCCTTAGATTACTAAAATCCACCACACAGCGGAAAAAAAATAGAATTAATCTAATTTTAGAAATTACTGAAAAATTTCTGTAATCTTCACTTAATTTGAAGGCAAAAAAATAATGTTTATATCTTGACAGATTTATCAGTTGTATGCTCCTTTCAAGCTGGTTTTCTGGGGAGTTTAATTTATAGCTCCTATTATTTTGTTTTTCTTTTTAGATCTCAAAATGAATGTCATGCCTATGAAAAGCGCCAGATAGGAAACTAAAGTCCTGTGTTTATTCCAAGTTCCTAAATCACCAGAGGACTGGAGGGAAGTCATCTACAGGCTCCTGGCTCTGTCAAAAACATTGCAAGAAAATGGGTATCAGACGTTCCAACGGCAGGAGAGTCGTTCCACAAGCTTTCATAGCACAGGGCTTTGAAGACAGTTGTATTACGGTTGTATTCTCAAAATGCGGTTTAAAAAAATACCTCCCCTATTTACCTTTTAAAACCTGTGTTTCTTCTTCCCCATGCTATTGCTCTCCTTTGGTCAGACCAACTGACTTCATCCTTCAAACGAACCTTGTATGTTGCCAGATCTGTTCCTTTGTTCAAAAGGCTTTGTTCAGATTCTCTCTTCTTTCTTTTCTGTTCTCTCTGTGATTTTCTAGACTTTGAAGGTTAGCTCAGTGTTCCTGGGTTTTGGGACACCTTCCTCAACCATGTCCATTCACACTCCCGAGAGAGAGCCCTGGCGTTTACCGGGAGTCTCTACCCAAGACTACACATGAGAATCTCCTGACACGTGTGTAAAAAATAACCATGCTTAGGCCCAACCCGGACCAAATAGGTTTGCTTGGAATATCAGTTTCAATGTGCCACAATTGAGCGTAATGGTGGAGGTTGAAACCCACTGGTCCATACTGTTTTTGTACCCACCTGTAAGTTGAAATAATTGTAATAATGTATGCGTATATATTTAAAATGCACACACATACATACATTCATACTCATAGATATATTTAAACTTCCTTTTTCTCCTTGACAAGGAACCCATTCTTTACCCAGATTTTAGTGAGGATGCCCTCCACAACCTAGGGCAAAGGAGATCTCATCTAGGTAAATGAGTGTAAATGACCTAGGGTCTCACCGTCTGGCTTCCTTTCCTCTTTTCTTTTTCTCCTCTGCCTCCTTTCCTCTTCTCCAACACAGCTGATGTACCGACAACATCCTCTACCCCTACCTAAAGGTACCACAGATTAAAGTTTTAAAGCCAATAATCTATTACATGCTTTCCAATTTTGAAAGCCTGTGATTTAATTACATACCTGTACTGTGATTACCATATACTAAAAGCTTACCAATCAATAAAAAGATAAAGCACTGCCTGAGAGCTGTGCTGACCCTTCTTCCCATGAAGGCCAGGTGATCTGGTACATTTCAGTGCATTTGCAATTATCACTCTGTGTGTGTGTGTGTGTGCATACACACACATATACACACATATATACATATATATACACATATATATACATACACACACACACTGGAATATTATTTGTGTCTATATAATTTTTATATTTATATAAAATATAAAATATATATTTAAAATAAAATATAATGCCTATGCATTAATTAATTAATGTCACAATTTATCCATCCATCCATTCATGGATATCTGAGCTGTTTCCACCTTTTAGCTATTGTGAATAGTGCTATTATAAACATGCATACAAATGAATTTGTTTGAATATCTGTTTTTAATTCTTGCATGCAAATGCCTAGGAGTAAAATTACGGGCTCATATGGTAATTCCATATTTAACTTTTTGAGGAACTGCCAAATTGTTTTCCACAGGAGCTGAACCATCTTCTATTCCCATCAGTAAAGTACAACAGTTCTCATTTCTCTACATATTCTCCAATATTTGTGACTTATTAAAAAATATATTATAGCCATCTCAGTAGGTTGTGAAGGGGTATTTCACTGTGTTTTTGTTTTGCATTACCCAAATGACTAATGATGTTGGCATTTTTTTCATGTGCTTGTTGGCCCTTTGTATATCTTTTTTGGATAAAGAAGTCCTTTGCCTCTTCAAATTCTTTGCCTGTTTTTACTTGGGTTGTTTATCATTTTGCTGTTGAGCTGTTGGGGCAATCGGCCATAGATATATGGATTTATTCCTGAACTCTCATTTCTACTCTATTGGACTCTTCTATTGCCAATACTACTCTGCTCTGACTACTACGGCCTGTGGTAAGTTTTGAAGCAGGGAAGTGTGATTTGGCTCTTCTTTTTCAATAATGTTTTGGCAATTCAGGGCCACATGCAACTCTATATGAATTTGAGGACTGGATTTTCCAACTCTGAAAAAAAAAAAAAAGGCCATTGGAATTTTGATAGGGATTGTTTCAAATCTATAATCACTTTGAGTAGTTTTGACATCTTACTATTAAGTCTTCCAATCCATGAATACAGTCTCTCTTTTCATTGATTTAGGTCTTCTTTACTTTCTGTCAGCAGTTTTCATCACACAAGTCTTTCACCCTCCTGGTTAAATTTATTCTTAAGTATTTCATTCTTTTGAATGCTATTATAAATGAAATCATTTCCTTAAATTCCATTCAGATTGCTAATAGGTATAGAAACATTCCTGGTTTGAGTGTGTTGGTCTTGTATCCTGAAACTGCTGAATATGTAGCTTTTTGTGTATGTATTCTTTGGGATTTTCTATATATAGAATCATGGCATCTGGGAATAGAGATAGCTTTACCTCTTGCTTTCCAATTTGGATACCCTACATTTCTTTACGTTGCCTAATTGTTCTGGCTAGAACTTTCAGTGCAAAGTTGAATAGCAGTGGTGAAATGAGCATCACTGCCTTGCTCCTGATCTTAGTGGAAAATCTTTACTTCTTTCACCATTGAGAATGATATTAGCTAAGAGTTTTTCATAAATGGACTTTATCACGTTGAGAAAGTGCCCTTGCTTTTTACATTTTAAAATGTCTGAAAAAAATCAAAAGGAAAATAATGTTTTATGACACATGAACATTATATGAAATTAAACTCAATGTTCATAACTACCTTTTTATTGGAACCCAGCCATGCTCATTCCTTTCCACATTGTATAAGGCTGCTTTTGTACTACAAGGACAGAGTTGAGTAGTCGTGGCAGAAACCATATGGTCCACAAAGCCAAAAATATTTATCTGGCCTTTTTATAGAAAATGTTTGCCAATTCCTGGTCTAGTCCTGCCCGTAAGCTCTATGATGGATGGAGCTTTTTCTTTTTCTTTTTTCTTTCTTTTTTTTTTTTTTTTCCACCACTGAATCTCTAGCACTGATAGCACCCATATTAACTGCCTAGCAAATGGTATATACTGAATAAAAATTTGTTGAAGTGATTAAATAATTCTAAAATCAACCAATCCAGGAAATCTTTAATCCTTTGCTTACCTACTAACTCAAATGGTTACAACAAACAAGTAAAAACATCTAATTATCTGTGTATGGTGAGTCAGTACAAAATTTTAAGGTGTGAAGATGACTAGTGTTACATATATTAAATGAAATAGCATGTACACACGTCTTTGTGTATAAAGAGATATACTCACATATATAGCACTTTCTGAACAACAAGGGTTTGACTTCATCAGTTCTTTTTCCTTCTAGGAGTTAGAACTGAGTGAAAATCCTAAGACGTACTACATCATATCGAGTAATCTTATCTTTTTTGATTCTTGCTTTTCTCATGTGTAAAATGGTCATAACCGTATCTCTCATTGTGGTGATTATTTGAATATTATATGTATAGCACCTAGAAAAAGGCCTGGACAGAGTAGCTGCTGGCAGTCTGCAAGACTATTACAGTGAAAGAATACAATGGTAGCTCAACATTAGAACAGAAGTATAGGCCTATTTATAAATTAGCATAAGCATATGAGATAATCTAGGATGGTAAGCAGTATAAATTCACAAACAATCAGACAAACTATCACCGAAATTTATCTTGGGGCTGGCCTTGTATATTTTTAAGTAACATGTTTTAAGCCCACAGGAGACAAGAACTGAAATTGACCACATCCACTGTGGTCAGACTGAGGGGTGGGGTCAAGCTTGGAAGTACTATCGCCCAACTTGTGTATACAGAGCCTCTAGATGTGTGTGTGTGTGTGTGTGTGTGTGTGTGTGTGTGTGTGTGTGTGTCTGTGTGTGTGTGTGTGCATGTGTGTGTGCATGTGTGTATGCAAGTGCATACCTGTGAGGTAGGGACTGGGGTGGGGGGAGAGAGAGCGAGCTACTTGGCTCTTAAATAAAAAGGGAGAGTGGAACAGTGCTCTTGGCACTACATGTCCAATGTAAAAATAATACACATTTTGTCTCCATTTGGACTGTACTTCCAGGTAGAGGTTGTGCTCAATGAGAATCAAGTTGAAAATGTTTCTCTGGTCCCATTTAAAAGGTTATACATAATGAGATTTCTGCCGTGGTGGGAAAGTTAAAAATTCTGGGTGACTTGCCAAATCTTTTGATCGCAAAGAGTGCTTTTAATACACATTGCAAAGCATTTGTCTTTGCAAGGTGTAAAATGCCAGAGCTCAGCTTCCTTTTTCAGGGTCTGTTACTCTCCATAGCATAATTTATCTTAAATTCTCCAGCAGTGTTAACTCTTTACGCTCAGTAGCACGGGAACTATGTATCAATGTGTATGACTCTGTATTCCTCGAGAGTCTCCCTGTGCATTTTCATCCATCCTTGGGATTCTAGGATTCTGACAAACACTGAAATAATCTATCTTTTCAAATAATCAATACATATTTATTGAGCACCATATATATGTTCAGGCTGCATTTAAGAAATATGACATATGATTGGTGCTCTCAAGAGAGGCTGTAAAGCTTATGAGAGTCACAGAACTTCTCTGGAAGGATACATAAGAAACCGGTGACAGTAGATGCCTCTGAGGAAGTAAAGGGAAGAAGGAAAGGATTACTTTTCACTATTTACCTTTCGATACCGTCTGAACTTGTACATGTGATTGATCTGCCTATTTTTTTTTTTAATATTTTAAGATTTTATTTATTTATTTGGTGGGGGGAGGAGCAGAAGGGGAGAGAAAAAGAGGAGGAAAGAATCTCAAGCAGACCTTGCGCTGAGCATGGAGCCCCATATGGGGCTCGATCTTACAATCCTGAGATCACGACCTGAGCCAAAACCAAGAGTCGGATGCTTAACTGACTGAGCCACCCAGGCAACCCCTGATTTACCTATTTTAAAACAAAACTATGGGGCGCCTGGGTGGCGCAGTCGTTAAGCGTCTGCCTTCGGCTCAGGGCGTGATCCCAGCATTCTGGGATCGAGCCCCACATCAGGCTCCTCTGCTAGGAGCCTGCTTCTCCCTCACCCACTCCCCCTGCTGTGTTCCCTCTCTCGCTGGCTGTCTCTGTCAAATAAATAAATAAAATCTTTAAAAAAATTTAAAAAAATAAAACAAAAATAAAAATCACAACTTAAAGATGGTTTAAGGGTAAAGTTTTGTTTGCACGAAACAACTGGGAGGGATCTCAGAGTGTGTCAAATGTCACTAGTGATATAGATTCTAGGCACTAGTCAAGGGAAGGAAGAATGAGGACTGAAATAAATGGAAACAATTTATCCAGTACTCTTGCACTGCCAGTGGATTATGAATGAGATCATAGTTACATGGCCCACCACAGTCAAAATGTTCCCCAGTCCTTTTGGGGGGTCCACAGGGATGATTCAAAAAAGTCACAAGCTTCCCTCTCAAATCTCTGCCCTTGCGTCTTATGCATGCATCTGCTTGCCCCCCAGTTGGGGATGGAGACTCAGCAGAGCTGCCTTTGCCTACCTTGTTTCTGCCTGGGGTACATCGTTGCCTCCAATAGTGCAGCAATTCACTTACTACTCATTCTGTTATCACACCACAGACCCGGGGGCAGCATAGCCTTCTGGAACAGCAACTTTATGCTACACTTTGTCACCTGGAGTCCCTCTGGTCTCACACGGCTCATGAAAACAATCATTTTACCTGCACTTATAGTTAATTATAGCTGGCCTCTTTTCTGCAAAAGACTGGTCATGGACTGGATACTAGGCCAGCCTCACCACTGTTCAAACCTTCCTGGCTCTCCTCTCAGAGCCCACAGATTACTTAGTGTCATGTACACAGTCTCATGTAAATAGATGAGTGGATTGAAAATGCCATCATATATGTAAAATACACTTAATTTGTATATAGGATATACAATATGATATTTACAGAAAATATGCATGTATTTTCATTCCCAATACTGCCACATGCAATGTCAGACACTTATTAAATTCCAAATGATTTCATTTGATTTTAAAACTTTTATAGTAGGTATGGCTCTGAAGGATCAGACTCTG
The DNA here is from genome assembly GCF_024610735.1 of Ursus americanus. NCBI lineage: Eukaryota > Metazoa > Chordata > Mammalia > Carnivora > Ursidae > Ursus > Ursus americanus. Next base: position 32,983,610 of record NC_142145.1, read on the forward strand.
GAGAAAGGGCATATTGTATGAAGTTTATCAGATGGACTTAATTCTCTCCAATTTATAAGGGCATAAAAATTAATCTCAAGGAGAATGGATAACAAGTTTTATTATACATACTCCAATTAGTAGAAATTCCTTTGCTTTGAAACTTCTGATCAAAAAGAACCCTTGAGTCTGGCATATTATATTTGTTTAATGGAAGAAACATTTATTTTCTAGCTTTGCAGAAATTCCTAGGTGGATCTGAGTCCTAAACAGCTTTGTAAATTATATAGTTAATGCTCTTTGCTGAAGTCCCATGCAAGGACTGAGTCAGGAAGTGTTGGGTATGAATGGGCAGAAGTTGCCATGAGAGATGTAAGCTGAAGATTTACAGAAAGAATGAAAATTTACATCCTTAGCGGGTGTTTTGTTGATGGCTTGTAATAGTCTCCTAGGAGCTTTACCTTGCATGTCTGGTATCTACAGAACAAATAGCCTCAGCTTGCACTGACCTTGGTATCATTATGAATTATTTTAACAGGGAGAAACTTGGGAAAACATCTCTAATGTATTAGATACCACCCTGCTAAATGCAGCATTTGGAATAAAGGTCTTCTCTATCTGTCTGTTTACTGTGTGCTGGAGATATGCCAGGCTATCAAAGCCAGCATGAATATGTAGATGGTTTTGCCTTCGAAAAAGTTGGTACCCAAGTTTGGAATTCTTTTCCATTAATATTTGCAATAACCTGTAAATTTTAGAAGGATAAGAAGCAGAAAGTTATTAAAATACTTGATGTAATGTTACATATGAATCATTGAAGGCAACTGCTTAAGAAAAACATACTTCAAAAGAAAATGACATCTAGTAATTTACAGAACCCAGAAATGTATCCACTAGTTTCATCCTGATTTGTTTATTTAATTAGTAGGTGACCTTGAAATAACCACTTAATATGCCTATTCTGGTTTGCAAAAGAAGGACATTGAACCAAATGGTCTATAGGTTCCTTTCAGCTTTAAAATTCCACGAGTTAATGAATGCGAATGGAAGTAAGACCTATGAAACACTAAAGGGAACAAAAATCAGAAATCATGATTCATTTAAACAAAAGTAAATCAGGAATATATGAGTAGCACTTTGTGCTAAAGGAATGCAGAGTGGACACCTGTGGTTCCAAGACAGAACAGAGCAATGATTAATTGGGTAAAATAAATCTGTAACTTTATAAATAACTCTTTTAAAGACTTGCCGAAAAACAATAAACTTGCTCTCCTCTATACATACAAAGATTGTGTGCACGCCATTGCATGAAGTTAACAGCTTCTCTGCTGATTCACCTAGATTACGTTTGATCTGTCATTTCCCTTCTATTACACCCATAACAGGACAGATTCATGGACTGCTGGATGAGGTGGGAACCAAGGGGCAAAGAGGATTAACTCCGTATCCAAAATGATTCAGTTTGAACTCCATCCTTATGTGAAGGCCCTTAAGACCTTCCAAAATGCATTTCATGTGTTATTGCACTAATAAATTAGTGTTGTTTGCAAGAGCGTGTTTATCATATCAGTTAGCTAGGGGTGCAAAAGGGGTGAGACACAAGGCCAGGACATAATGATTCATGAAAAGGGGATAAAAATCTTTAACAGATACAAATCACAGTCATTAAACCAAAGCAGACTGAGATACTTAGTGGAAGATGCCCATTTAAATTAGTAAACACCAAGCTCCCCAGAGATACTGAGAGTATCAGGTCCAGTAGGAACACTCTGGTGGTAGGCATTAGGCTGATGTGGGGCAAAGAGTATCAAAAAGAAAGGGGAAAACAAATACCAGGTGACACAAACTTCATCATCTAAATGCACCACTACCCGTAGGGGAGAGGCCCATATATCTACCCCCAAGCCTCAAAATCCTCTTAGATGTACTCTTACTTTGCTTATTTAAAAAGCTTGATTTTCTCGTTTCCACCCAGCCTGTGTATGTGAAAGGATGATGCTAGAGAAAGGTACAATAACATCTGCAAGAAGTGGATATACGGAAAGGGGGGGGGGAAGATAACACAACTGCTAAAACCAGGTGTGCACAATTGGGAAGTCAGTGGTACTGGCCACTTGTGGGGTTAAAGCAAGAAGAGCCCCCTAAAGGATGTGCCAAGCACTTTTTTCCCCATGTAAATAATGTGCTGCAAACTAGGACTATGAAACTTCACTTGTCTGTCTTCACTAACCTTCCGTGGCTGCTACAGAGGATCCAAAGCTTTCCCTCTGCTCGCTACCCCTTGGGATTAGAGGACAGTGAGGCCATCTGAAAGGAAGACAGTCTGATGAAGAGGAATCTGATTAAAGATAGCTCTAAACTTACAATTCCTGCATATCTGTGAGAATCCACAAGTCTTGTGAGAACATAATGAACAGTAACCAATTAAAAAACCTTTGGTATGACCAAACCTTGACAGCACCCAAAAAGTCCCATCAGTAGAAAAGATCTATGACACTGTAATTGTTTTTACTTAACTGACAGAAATTCATCTGTCGTTTTGGTTCTAGGTAGACAAGAAAGAAATTATTGAGTACCTATTGCATTCACATAAAAGTGCTTGGGGATGTTAAGAAATTCTAACATATTCTATGCTAAAGTTCCTATGAAAAGAGCATAGGCTGCTAGATAAGCAGTGCAGTTAAATGCCGTGTGAGGAATGAACAAGTACGATTGGAGTTTTAGGGAGGGAACAGTCCTTTCCAGGTAAGGCAAATAGGAAATGCTTCCTAGATATGCTGATATTTGAACTTGGCCTTGAAAGATTGGTAGTTAGGGGGATGAGGATATACCATATTTTTCAATTTCTGTATTGGGTTTTCAACATTTAACATTGCCCAAATCACATGTGAATGACTAATAAAAGTGTACATTTAACTCAGTAAATATATTTCTATCTCCCATTAGCCTCAAGAAGCTATATTTAAATTTACTCAGCATTTAAACATCAACGATATTTTTAAAATTGAGGAAACCTGGTATGTTCATAGGCTGGCAGGGCAGAGACATTCTGGGGTCAAGACAGGAGCAGCAAAAATGTAAAAGCATAAAGAGAGATTTGTTGGAAAAATGGATGACGCACAGACGATTTTTTAAATTAATTAATTTATTTTTATTTATTTTTTTATTTTTTTGCTGTGTGACTTGAGCTTAGTCATCAAACCTCTCTGTGCTTTGAGTTAATTACCCATGAGACAATGCTGGAAAGAAGAAAAAAACATGACTGTAAATGGCTTGGTTGATATAAAATCCTATATAAATGAGTAACAAGTGTAAGGAGATACGTTTAATTAGATATTGATTAAGTTAGAGAGCCTTTATCTGACCTTCTAGAAGCTGTGTATTTCTATTTGCAGTTAACTCCAGTTTGCCTTGTGAACATGCACATAGTTGCATCAGTAAATGAAAGTAAGAGGTCTTACCATGAAGGTGAAGAATGGATTACTTGGAATGCCAAGGTAAAAGGCATGAAGGCTCAGCCAAATGACAAAGTAAAGAATAACAGCTTCAACTTTCCTTGAAATGAAGATAGTTACACAGTGAATATGATGGCTATTTCATCCTGGAGCCAGGCAGGAATTGGCAGGGCCATATTGTGATAAAATGTCTGTGGCTACCACTTGATAATGAGTCTGTCCTGGGCCCTCTGAGGTAGGAGAAAGAAAAGAGCTAGCTGAGATGAATGGGCACGCAGTTGCCTCCAGCTATGGATAGCCATGAAGGCATGTGTGAATCAAAGAAAGGAAATGACATGGTAGCATCAGGAAAAGTATGAACCAAGACGGATAATAGTCTGAAATCCCTTCTTACATAGAAGACAGACCCATTAACTATTACATTTACCATGATTTTGGTTTTACCTCCTAACAATCTAGAGTTACATGGGCATTCCTTCTATCAACCCATCCATGCATCTAGGTAAATGATACAGAATCCATACTGGCTGGTCTCACACTGCACACTTCTCTTTATTACCCCAACCTAATAGTACATATTTTCTACACACTGTGTCCTATATTATCTTCTGGCATTTTTATGTTGATTTTCTTGTATTGTTATTCAATCATTAACACACAGGAGCTTATAGTCATAAGGGAGGTAAAGAAGCCCTAGAGGGATCAGCTTATATTGTATCTGTTTTTATACTCTCCACTGGACACAAGGGAAAGGAGGTTGTCTTAAGTATTTCTTGAAAGATTGAAAGACTGAATGAGGAAATGAAAATATTTTGTTCTTCACTATGGAGCAGGATGGTAAACTTCCATGTGCATTTAACTCCTGAGATGAGCCACAGGGAAACAGTGAGGGGGGGCTCTACTCCTCAACTCTGCCAGAGCCCATGTTTTGGACACTAAGAACTTCATGTTGCAACTCTTTTAGTTATATCTTCACAAAGAAGTTAGAAATATTGAAGCAATGTCAATATCAAGTCCTTCAAACTCCACCTGTGAGATTGGTGATTGGGTATTACAATGCTCAAAATGAGCCCCCAAACAAAGGAGTCTGCTTTGGTTTAATGACTGATTATTTGGTTGCCTTATTCTCATACTGACTGCTCTAAAGTAGCTCATATTCTGTCCTTTTTTTCCCCTAGTATAAAATTTTACATATATTATACACACACACACACACACACACACACACAACATAAATAATATACATCTACCCCCACCACCCACACACATACATAGACAATGTTCCATTTTACCTGAGCTCTGTGATCCAAGAAAACAATAAAGGTCAAGAAATAGCCTCATCCTTTTATATTTCAGAAAAAATGGCTTACTACAAAGTGCCACCCTTCCTTATACAACTTGATAAGAATCATGGATGGCCCCACTTGCTTACCTGTGACCAGGACAGATACAGATCCTCCAAATTCCCACTCTTTGTCTCATAAAAGATTTAGCTGAACTTCTGTACCCACTGATCATTCTGAACACACTGCTTGTTAAGCAAACTTTGGTTAAGATTTTCTGCTTCCCCCAGTTCCTTGAACTCTAACCATCTCTTCACCCTGAGTAGCACACATAGCATCTCTTGAGATAAGCCGTTCTCAAGGTAAAACATTCTCTGATCCACTGCCCAACCAAGCCACTGGTTCACATCCAGTTCTTTCTATCCTGTTTATGCCTCTTTAAAAAAGAAAAGGCCTAACCCCTGAGAAACTTTCAGATCTCAGGTTCAGAGCTCTCTGCATTGCAATAGTCTCCATCCCTTATTGGCCCCCCTCCCCTCACCAATAATCATTTTGAAAAAAGTCTCTCCTTACTAAGTCCAGTTTTTGTTTTTTGTCTTTTTAATTGTAGTTGACATACAATGTTATGTTAGTTTCAGGTGTACAACATAGTGATTTGACAATTCTATACATTATTCCATGCTGATCATGATAAGCACAGTCACCATCTGTCACCATACAATGTTACTGTGATATTATTGACTACATTCCTAGGCAAATTTGGTTTTATTTGATAATACACATACACACACATGTCACGCATACATATACATACAAATACATACATACTATAAATGTGAAATAATACAAAAATAAGAAATTGAAAGAAATAACAGCAACTTTCCTAAAAGGAACCACCTAATATGTATGCCCTGTGATGAAGGGAGGAAGGCTGGGAGGCAGTGAGGGAGGGAAGAGGCAAGGGAGACAGAGACAGAGAGAGAGAATGGGTAAGACAGTACTGGTTTCATTAATCTGGGTCCTCATCAATACCTACAATTAAAAAAAATTAAGATTTTACTTATTTGAGAGAGAGAGAGAGAGTGCACAGTAGTTGGGGGAGGGGCAGAAGGACAGGGAGTAGCAGACTCCCCACTGAGCAAGAAGCCCTACACTGAGCTCAATCCCAGGACCCTAAGATTATGACCTGAGCCAAAGGCAGATACTTAACCCACTGAGCCATCCATGAGCCCCTAATACCTACAATTTTTTCAATGAAAAGGATGAAATCTTATTTTTCATGAATTTAGCAGAAGCAAAAAATGTACAATTGAACAGCAAGCATAGCTGGTTTTTTTTTTTAATATTTGATGAAAAGATACCATTTTTCCAAAAGATGTTAAGGTTAAGAAAAACAGAGATTTTTAAATTCCATGTTTCAGTTTATGGTAGTAGTGATTTGCTCCATGCCAACAAAGAAAAGGGCACTAACACTCTCATTTATCACACCTCCCTTTACCTCCTTTCCACGTTTATGTGACATTTTAATTTTATTTTATATTTATTAACATTTAGAGTAATTGCTATCTGCTTTTGAAAAAAAAAATTCAAAAAGCTCCTAGTATTACTTCTGTATTTAAGTAGCTTTAATGAAACCAAGACACTTTTTAAAAATCATAGGTACTATACTTACTGAAATATTTGTCTCAATCTTTTGTTGGGATTAATATTGAGGACATTTCGTCGTTGTTGCAGTCGTTGTTTTTGTTTTCAAGAAGGGCTCGTGAGCAATAAGCTCCCTGAATTCTTTCATGTTTGAAAAGCTGCCTGTTGCTTTCTTACTGAAGCCAGATCTTGGCATCTAATATTGCTTTCTTTCCTTCACAAGTTGGAAGTGCTGTTTCACAGGCTTCTTGTCTCAAATGTGTGACTGTGGAGCTGTGTCAGACTAGCCCAACCCTGCCTTCCTAGCCTGCAATTTGCTTCTCCTCTCTGAATAGCTCAAATATTTTTACCTTTATCCTTGAATTTCAAAAATTATTAACTCAAGATATTTTTCAGTGTTGAATACTCTATTTTAACTCTTCCTACAACTCGATGCATATTTTGATTTAAAGAGTTATTTCTTATGCTGAGGAACTGATTTGCTATTATCTTTGAGTGTCCTTTGTCATTTTTGTTGAGTCCCCTACTTTAAGGAGACACAATATCCTCATCTTTCTCACCTGTATATCAAGTACTCCCTCTCACTCTGCTTTAATCTCCTTGTGTTTTGTTTTTCTTACATGACCTCATTGGGAGTTTCTCAATCTTTCTTTCCTTGTCTGTAATTTGAACTTTTGAAATGTATATCCCTATCCTTATCATATTATTTCTCAATTCCCTTTTCTTCTGCCTCTGTTCATTTATATATAACCTCTTGCTTAGGCAGCACGTCTAGACTTTGTTTTCTCTCATAGTGTGTATGTGTGTGTGTGTGTGTGTGTGTGTGAGAGAGAGAGAGAGAGAGAGAGAGAGAGAGAGGGAGAGAGAGAGACTTCTTACTCCCTTCCATAAGATATGAAACCTGGTTGCTTTCCTCTCTGAGCTATAATTTGGAATTTGGTATTTATTTGCTTACCTATATTTTATATATGCTGAGGATGCATCTGGGGTTGGGCATGAGCTCCGATAAAATGGTGTTCAGTATGTTCTTCAGGGAACCGATACCTGGTTCCTATAGGTGGGAAAAAATGTAAATATCAGCAGGAGTAAACTAGCTAAAAATCTTTACCGAGATTTTATTCTAGCCCTGGCCCCACTCCAGGCAGCTGGATTCAGTAGGTTTACCAGCATTCCTGATTCAACTCCTCCTCTGCCTTTGAGATGCTAATATTTCCGAATGGCCTTACTTGTCCCATAGGAAGATTCACTTCACCTAGTTATTAGGGGCTCACCATTTCCATAGACTGAATTGTTACTTCCACTGAATGTCTGGGCCAAAGTATTACTTTCCATCAGAGACAGAGCTCTATCACTCATGCTCCCTAATTTCCCTAGTAGCTGTTGCTACAACATGTCAGTTGGAAGAGGGAAAGCTTAGCGTAGAGTCAGTGTGCTCCGTAATTAAGGACATCCATACGAATTCTCAGAATTACTACTTCTACTTTATTCCAGAATCTTCCATTTCTTTCCTGGCCTCAGTTTAGAAGTAATATGGTATTAGGCTGTGCTTCTTTGGGGTTGCTGTGAGGGAATTTCTTTGCTGATTTTGACAATGTTTTTGGCCAATGTCTTTTAGCACCATTACGTTCAAGTCTCCCAGTTGTCCCCAGATTCCCAGGTGTGTCACACATAACCACATGGAAAGTTCTTTCATGATTTCATTTCAGGTGGTACATGTTTCTTGATGGCCTCATGGGGGTAATGCCTTAGTGCTGCCACTGCTGCCAGTCCTCCACTCTCAACACGGTCCCCCTTTTCTAGGGCTGCCTTTCTCCTGGATCTCAAAATTTCTAAAACTTCTAGCTGTGTTTAAAGCACCAGTAAGTGAAAAGCAGTCCTCACAGTCACTGTAAATGTTGACTGGACTTTGTCTCTAGGGGCCTAGAACAGTGTAGTGTCAAGTCAGGGTCTCACAAAATTCTTCTTCAAGTCAATGTCATGACATGTCTTCATAGACTACTTTCTCTCAGCACTCCAACCTGGCCCATGGGGCACACTCTCCAACTTCTCTCCCTCCATGTTCTCAAAACACTGCGAAGAAGATGATCAGGAGCAGATGACACTTCACCAATTTTTGGGAAGAGACTTAAATCTCAGGTGAAGCTTCTCTGAACCATGCTAACGAATGTGTGTGCATGGTTTACGTGTTAGGGTGTGTTTGTGTGTATGTGTTAAAATACATAGGATTGAATATTTGCATAACCACATAATTATTTATACAGAATGAATTGCTTGAAATTATTAATAGGAATACAAAATTCTAAGACTTCTCTTAAAAAGTTCTAAAGCATCATACTGATAGAAAAAGTGCCTGTATCATCACAGGCTTGCTACAGTGGTGTATTTTCTTTTATGTGTTAACATTAACTGGGGCGCCTGAGTGGTTCAGCTGGTTGAGCATAAGACGACTGATCTCGGCTCAGATCTTGATCTCATGTTCGTGAGTTTGAGCCCCATATTGCGCTCCACAGTGGGTGTAGAGCCTACCTAAAATAAATAAATAAATAAATAAATAAATAAATAAATAAATAAATAAATAAATAATATATATAAAATAACCAATTTGTTGGATTAAAAATATAGTTTATTTGTATTTTTATTTCGTATTTAGTATTTTTTGATTACTAATGAGGTTGAGTATTGTTACATATGCTTATTGGATAGCTGGATATTTGAACCTGCCCTTTGTCAGTTTATTATATTTGTATACTTCTCTTCCTGATTTATGTTTAAAAAACTCTACTTATGGGGCGCCTGGATGGCACAGCGGTTAAGCGTCTGCCTTCGGCTCAGGGCGTGATCCCGGTGTTATGGGATCGAGCCCCACATCAGGCTCCTGCGCTAGGAGCCTGCTTCTTCCTCTCCCACTCCCCCTGCTTGTGTTCCCTCTCTCGCTGGCTGTCTCTATCTCTGTCGAATGAATAAATAAATAAAATCTTTAAAAAAAAAAACTCTATCTATCTATCTATCTATCTATCTATCTATCATCTATCTATCTATCTATCATCTGTCATCTCTCATCAGCATCTATCTACTTATATCTATCAATCTTTTGCTCATGATATTCTTTAGAAAAAATCTAAGTGCATATTAGGGTAAGTTTTAAAATGTAGTCTAGTCTTCATATTCCCCCTTTATATCATGCAATTGTCTCAGTCTTTTGTTTTTTTTTTTGTCTTGATCTCCACTCTTAAATCTGTGACTCATCACTTTAAAACTTTGCTTTGCCTCTTTCCTGATACATCCCTGATACATCTCTCGTTTTTCCATGTTCTGGTCAGAAGTCTTCAAATTTATTTTAATATCTTTGTTTCTAAATGACAGGTTTTGTTTTTTTCTTGGTTGTTTTTCTCCGGGAAGATAACCTCTCTATTCTGTATCTTCTTCTACCTATGTAATTTCATCCAATATTAAACCCTATCCCACAGTACATATCCTCTTTTCATTCTCTTATTTTCTAGACAGAATCTAACATATAACATTTAAGTAAGCAAGTGAATTGGTTTAACATACTGTGTTCCTTTCCTATTTTTGTGAAGATCACAGAAACAATGAGATTGCATTCTTTAAGCAATTTCAGGAATTATAGAACTATGGATGTTTGTGAGACAATGCTTGTAGAACTACATTATGGTGATTTTTAAGAAGTGAATTACAAGTTTTCTGTGATAAATTGGTATTTTCTCTGGCCATGGTCAGTCCTGACCATTTGAGTATTCTGTGAAGCCAAGAGTCACCCCTTAAAAAATATTAGTCCTAAGAGACACATTGTCTTCCATTGCATATAATTACAATGCATTATTTTATATAATAACATTGGAAAATGATAAAAATGTTGTATGGCCTCTGTCCCTAGTGCACTGCCCTATCCACATCCATATTGCCTTATAATAAAACGGCAAATGGCTTACTTGCTTTTTGGTTTGTGTAGGTGCTGCCTGAGTTGACACACTCTTGAATTTCATCTATTTTCAATCAAATGTTCTACATAAACTTGGCTTCTCTCAGCTGCCTGAGCCCATTACTAGGTTATATATTCCCTTTTCATTGCTCCATCACAGTGCTGTAGATTTGAATGACACAAGTCATCTGTGGTTTCGCTTATGAAAGGCTCTATAGCAACTTAAGATATTGTTTTCAGATTGGACTGCATTGTGCAACTCATATCGTAGTTCTGCCTTGACTCCCAACAGGACTCCTTAGGTAGATAATAATATATTTGAATAGGAAACATCCAATCCAAAATATTTGCACACACAGTAATTGAATGACTGCAAGTAGAAGATAATTTTCTTATTATTAATCCTGAACAGTTTAGTTCTACAGAATACCTGTACATTTCCAATATGCATTCAGCTTCATTGAATTTTTTTTTCCCTGACATCTGGTTATTTAATCTTCTGCCAACATTGTGTCTGTGAAGCATATTTTTTCCAGCTATGCCCACTCAGCTTTTAGACTATTGATGTTTTCATAGAGAACGGTGCATGTGTGTCAAATTATAGCTATTGATCTATGTTTGTTTGTTAATACATATAGCTATTTAGATAGTGTTATGGCTTGTCTGATTGTGGATATATAAATAAAAGGAGGAAAAGAGAAAAAATGCACTTCTTTTTTATATGAATTTCATTGTTGAGTGAAGACTGTTTATTTGAATTGAAAATGCACTGGAATCAATGTTTCTTTAGATATGAGTTATCTTTTTCCATTTTTCAGTATCAAATGGAAGTAATAGGAGGTACAGCTATAATATAGAGAGAAATCTATTTTTTAACAAAATAAATCTTTTTAAACTATATGGTGTCAAATTTCCTTTGTCTTTAAAAAATGTCTTTTCTATACTCTCCAACATATTTCTCCCTATTAAATGAATACTGTCAAAACAAGACTTAATTTTTTTCCAGTTCCCACCTATTAGAGATTCTTTGTTAAAAGTTTTCAAATACAACATCTTGCCTCACTAGTTTTGTTTCTTGCCATTTTCTAATATTGATTGTCTCCACTTATACTGTGTAATGTTTAGGATGGGTATGTAATTTCAATGACTTTAATAACATTAATATCAGTCTTTATTTTCACCCAAACTGTCAAGAAGTAATATACATGAACATAACATTATCTTCATGCAATTTCAGTGTGTGGCAGGATAGGGAGCAGATGTAGAGAGAGGTAAAGTATGAATCATTTGGAAGAATGCAAGCATGAAGTCCACATTTAGGAAAATCCATCTCCAAAAATACAGCAGGTTGCAATGAAAACCTATCACCTCATATCTGTGTGCTTTGGATGCTTCACAAAGCTTCTGCACCCACTACCTGAAGGAGCATGCCACTGACAAGATACGGGTGCCTGTGCTGGAGAAATGTGGCTGTCAGAACTGGGAAGGAGACTTGCAAAAGGAAAACAGTAATTTGCTGAAGATCACATAGCTGGCTGATCAGATTAGAGCAAGGCCTGAAGTCTCCCACCCTTAGACCGCTTTGGTAAAGGCTCATTACTCAAACATCCAGTGTGTCCCAGTACAGTGTAGGAAAAACTTTAGGTTCCTAAGGGTCTGGCTTTAATGCGGCCCTTCCATTTACAGAAGGTATGATCTCCAAGTCACTTATCCTCTCTGAGCCTCGTGCTCTTCATGTGTTTAAAAAAAAAAAATCCTCCTTTCTTAAGATTGTTTTGAAGATTAAATAAGAAGTTATTAGAAGCAGAAGTGTTTTGCTAAGAACTGAGAATATATCAATGGATAGGACATGATTCCTACCTTCCAGAAGATCACATTTTTGGGGAAGAGGAAGAAAAATATACTGACATTGAGTGAGTTTGTTCATCTATGAAAGACAGAAACATGTCTGTTATGAGAGCATAAGGGGGAGCACCTGCCATCATCAGGGATGGTGAGGCTGAGGGAGAGAGAAGGCTTCCTGGGGAGATGCTTAGCTTGGTCTTGACAGATACACAGGTATCGTTTAGGAAGGGGAGAGGTAGGTTCTAGGCCAAGAAACCAGCAAGTGCAAGGCAAGAAGGTAGAGAAATTGTGGGGATTTTCAGCCATTGCAAGTGATTCCATAGAACAGAAAACCTATGTCCTTCAGTTCTGGGACATTTTATTTTATTGTAACTTTGATAACTCCTTCTTCCTGCCACTCTTCCTTTTCTCTTTCCTCTCTTTCTGTATTCCCATTGACTACCAGGCCTTCTGGTTT